>NC_056705.1:33596385-33654847 GCF_018831695.1 Puntigrus tetrazona | reverse complement strand
AAGTGATACTGTACTTCAGCAGAGGGCGCTGCTCTCACCTCAAAGCACAATTCTGGTAAATGCTGGAGGTGCTGGCATGATGAGAGGAACTATGTTCAGACCTCTCTGAGTCTGCACCTCTCATTGAGCGGCCTGAGTCAAAGCTGTAAAGAATGGCAAAAAAAGATTTTCAAACAAAACAAAACACTGTGCACACAGCCAGTTAACCTTGCAATGACAACACATTATCTTCAAATTGGAAACTTATCTTTATTGGCCTCATGCTGATATGCGTGTTTAGGAGGGACATGTATGTATGAGTCTTACGTGTCACAGCCAGCACGGCTGGTATCGCTGCTTTCCACTGCTGCTGCCCAGGCTGGTGTTGATGTGCAGGAGCCTCCGTTTGAGGCCATGGCCTGCATTAGACTCCTGGGCGATGTGTTCTATTGCTCCTTCCTGCAGAGAGCAACTGCCTTCCAGCCTAGCAGTGAAACTGTCTCGCATGTGAGCTGTCCTCCGAATCAAAGACATCCAAAATACAGATCTAAACATATGCCAACATTTACAATGAGGGAAAACTGAATGCTTAAAAGGTTAGCTTACACAAAACACACCTGGCAAGAGTTTTTAGTACTGAAACTAGTGGATATTTTAATCAAAAATAGGTATAAATTTATTTTTATTTCCTAAGTGTGTTTGAATGGAAACTCCTTACTATAAAAAGCAACATGCTGGTAGGTAGGGGGTACTGGTGCATATTTTAGACTACTTGGAACATTTCTAACATAGTAAAATGAATGTTAGTGAAGTGGAAGACTGTCAACACAAAGCTGTTTGTTGACTTAATTACTCTTATTAGTTTTTTTCTCTAGAGACGCTGGTGTGACTCATGGCCTTAGCTTTATGTTATCTCCTATCATGAAGATCTCCTCACCTCATCATCTGGAGTAGGGAGTGCACGCTGATGCCACCACATCTCCACATTTTGCTGGCCACATTGGCTGCTTGCTTCATGCCTGACTTCAGCATATCTACTTTAGGCCCTACCAGCAGCAGAGTCCATCTTGATGCCCGATATGGAGTTGATGACAGATCCCAGTGAACTGCTCTGGTGATGACTTCACAAGCGTAGTCAGCGTATGATGACTCTTTGACCCAGCAGAGCCTGGGGTTTTTGGGGGACTTGACTGCAAATGTCTGGAGCGTGGACTGGCGGGCTACGCTGCTTCGAGTCTCTGTTAAACTAGCTATTTTAACTGACCGGGATCGGGAAGGCTCCATCTTCTTTCCAAAGACTGCTTTATTTCAGGAGAGTCTGACAGTTAACAGATTTGTGGTTTAACTCGCTGCAACTCCATGCTGGAAGATTTACCATTCAAGGGCTCTGGAGGCTCATGTGTACATCTCAATTTCATCTGCAAGATTCCTTGATACCACGGGCGGAAAGGGCCGCATGGACTCCTGGCTCTGAATGGAGGTTGCATCCTCAGTTTCTGATGCAAAGAGGAAAGAGGATCTGCCCCTTCACCTTCAACATCCTCCCTTTCCACAGTTTTAGAGGAGGAAGAGCTACTGCTTATAGTTCGCCAGCTTCGCCTCCAGGGGTGCGTCTACTGAATCTTTCTGTTTCTACTTTTCCCTACTTTCTTCTGTAGAACTGAATGCTTGGCGCTCCTTCTGGAATATCTTCATGTTCCTGCTGGAGTGCAGAGCTCAGAACATCCATCTTGCTAATTTTAAAAGGAGCGACGGGTTAAATGGAGGAGGCGCAGACTGCCGGAGAAGGCGTGGATGCAAGGATTTTTGCATCTGCGCCTCATGTGATCAGCACTGAGCTCCAGACTGCTCCTCTTCTTTGTAGCACGTGCCAGCTTTGTTTCTGCACTGGAAGCCGCAGCCGCGCCTCCACAAAGGCTTTCATCCTCTGCTGTTGTCCAGCCTGGGAGAGTTGTGAAACTGGGATTGCAGAGTCGCCTCCAGAGGCAGGGACACATCTTCACTTTTCTTACGTGGGCATGAAGAGCTTAGCTGAAATACACCTGCTGGAGACATATATATAAACAAAACAAATGTTACTTTTTATGAAGCTTTAGTCCAAAGAGAAAATACAGTGCTTTTTGAGGCAACAAAAATAATAATACTATAATTTTAAGTAAGCTTTAGGTTTCAGGTTTCTGTTCCTGTGAAAAACAAAAGCAGAAAAAAATTGAAAAAATTTGTACTCTAGTCTTTTGTTAAATCAAAGAGTACTTTTCAGTGACTGACCAGTTTCTCCTGTGTCCGCAGGGCTGTCAAAGTGAACAGGATCTCAGTAGATAGTTTAACAAATGCTGGCTACAGAAGGTGCTGTCTCAGCAGGGCTGGGGCTCTGGCCACAGCTACAACACTGTCCACAGAACTAGCAATATCGTCCCTTTAAAGAGACAAAAAGATGACATTATATTAAATAAAACAACTTGACAGCAGTGTGTATTAGATAAATGCAGGGCTGTAAATAACAACATATCTGTTTTGTTCTGTTTCAGTGGTTTAATTATCATTAACCGCAATAAGAATAAAATTTTAGTTACACATGGCAGTCTGTATACTACTATACTATTGGAATTAGCGTGAGCTTTAAATTTCAATCCAATACAGTACCATTTTGGGTCTTGGGCTGCTTTTGCTACTAAGCTAGTGTGGTTGGTGAGAGAGGTGAGAAGTTACAGGTCCATCGTAAGGTCCTGGGGTAAGTTCATTTCAGATCCATAACCCTGATCAGACTGGACCGGCTTATGTAGATCATAAATACAAAACATACTCAATCACCAAAACAAAACAGAAACATAAGTAAAATGATATTTAATGTCACACCTACAGTACCTGTAATATAGTGACTGTCAACAGCGCCCTCAACTATATGGCTGTGAGGGAACAGAATGTGCTCTGCAACAGGCTCATTTGAGCTGTCTATACTGCCATGACTCAGTCCGTCTCCACTCAGCAGCAGCTGCTGCACTGGGCTGAGAGCTCTATACAAAAACACACCATGCATTTCTATAATGGTAAGATCCAAGTGAATATCAGTACTTGTTTTTATGTTATTAAATCTTTCGATCACACATCTAAATAAAATTAGTACTACATTTATAATACCTTTTTTAAACTTCAGTTGCATTTGTAATTGCTAATGCAAACTAAATAAACAGCGTATAGAGACTACGGGTCAAAGCCCAGACTATACTAAAATAGGTGAAGTACATCTGACATTTTTCTTTAAAATTGGCATTTCTTTCTTTGCTACTATGTATAGGTTTCTATGTAAGTACTGGTACTTCCAAATGGGTTGAGGCTGAATTTAGCACATTTTAAGTGGGAAAGTATTTCATATAAACATAGACAATGGAGAGCATTCACTCATTTTTAGTGGTTTTGCATCAGAACTTCCATGTATAAAAATTTCCAAATGCACGAGCATACAAAAAGGAAAGGTGTCAAACCTGTAGTTATCAGAGAAGGTCCGCTTTAAGTGTATTTCCACGCAATGCCTGTTTAAACTGTACCACTCTCGCACCAGGTTCCGTGATTTTGTCCACATGAAGAGTCCGCTACGGTTACGACTCTGGCCAAGGACTTTCAAGAACAGCCTGACAGAGCATACAGACATTTACGTGTCAACATTAACTATGACAATTTTTTTCAAAATGATAAGACATTGACATTTATAATTCTATTGAATTCAGATTTTTCAGAATCAATGATACAAACAGAAAGAAAATAAGAAAGACATTAGAATAGGATGATGATGACATCATTATTCAGTAAGTAACGGTGTTGCTTCAGTTCAGTTCAGTAAGTGTCTAAAGTTTGTTAACTAGGAAACAAGGTTAATAAGCAGCTCTACTGAAAACACAAGGATTGCTAATAAGACTGGCTATATAAAGATCTAGCAAAATACATCAGTTATGTGCAAATGAAACCTAACTATAAAGTAGAAGTCAATCGTGAGCGCTAAAACTCTCATCTGTCAGAGCTTGTCTACAGATCAATTAAGGAACAATAATAGCAAAAAAGTTATGGAAATTTGAACCAATGTGACAAGATCATGTCAAAATAGATGCATACAAAACTTCTTACAAGACTACTTACATTAGATGCAGAATTTGCATTTAATAGTGCATTTTTCCAAAGACCCAAAATAATGGTCAATCATTTTGAACTTTGTAGTAAAATGTGGATTTTGTTTTTCTACAAAAGTCTTTATGTGTCAGTGACACTCTATGCCTTTCTAAAATGCTAATAGTTATGGTCATGGTGCATTTCCAAATGATCATAATAACATTTCAGATGCTGTGGAAAAAGATCCATCCACTCTTTAGTCAGGATTTGCCATCCCACAGCAGAAAGTCACATGAATTTTAATGCGATTAGAGGAATTTATTCACAAAATGCATTTTCATCTCCCATTATTTTGCATTAACCCTTTTCATAGTCAAACGTGGTTTTTTTTTTGCTAATTACATGCTTTTATTCAAAAATTCAGTGTTTCTTCACTCAAGCTTCTGATACGATTCTTCAAAATGCGAATAAAACCAGGTGATGGAATGAAAGCTAATGACTACAACACGTGCCTGCACAGCTTCATTACTTGGCCTCTAATTATCCCTTATTACAGAATAATATCCCTTCATTCAATTTTGTGTAAAACTAACTGCACTTCTCCTAGACCACTGGTATGATCTTCACCAAATTCAGCAGTAAAACCATTATGATTTAAACACATAAGTGTATTTGTCTCTGCTCATGACTAAGGAATCAGCATGGGAGGGGAAAAAAACAACATCAACGAAACAATTGTTTGACAGAAACATTCTTTTGGTGATGAACCATGAACTACAAAACCAGTCAATTTCTTTAAATTGATATTTATGCATCACATGAAAGCTGAATATGTTTTCCATTGATGAATGGTTCCACTGATGTAAATTGTCTTTACTTAATATCCTAATGACGTTGTCAAAAAGAAAATCTAACATTTTGACACATACAGTTTATTGTTGGCTATTGTATACAAATATATGTCACGGTACAGTGGTCTTCCCAGGTCTGTATTGCATTGCTGTGTTGTTCAGTGCTGTTTTGCATGTTAAGTGAGGGAAAGTTCATCACCTTGTTGTAGTATCCGTAAGTAATCGTGGATTGGGTTCAACACCAGCCTTTTTCATCTCCATTAAGACACGCACAGCCATGACGGGCATCTCCCACAAAACCACAACTGCATCACCACACGGTAACAGACCTGTTAAACACAATGGTTGTGCTGTAGGGTCACCAAGGTCCACAGACATTCTTGACATACATATAAGTACATGAATGAATACAAGTCACGCGAGGCAACTTAAAGAAACGTAAAGCCTCAACTATAGTTTCAGAACCTTATGACCTTGTTTTACATCTGTTTAAGATCTGAAAACAAATAGACGGCGCTAAATACGTACATACTAGATTGAGATTGTAATCTGATCACAAACCATCTTTGGTGGTATTGTGGGATGCAAGTGTGTTTAATTAATGAACTGTTTTAATAAATCTAAGGTCTACTTAAAACTTGCATGAAGAATGAAAAAGAACAGAGTTGAAGCTTTATCTACACCTCATCAAGCACCTCCACCTCAGAGCTCCTCATCTTGAGCAGAACATTGAAGGCCTGCTGCATGGTGCGAGACTTGGATTGGGCTGTACGATACTGGCAGGAAGACAGATGAACTACAGGCTGTAGCAGTGACTAAACAGACACTTCTATTCACTGGGGTGGATTGGAATAGAAACGCTTGCCAGCTTGTAGGCCATTTTGATTTCCTGTGTGGAACAAAAAAGTAATGCTTCAGGTTCAGAGATCACAAAGGGGTACTGAAGGGTATTCTCTGTTAAACTGATTCCAGGTGAAACAAACGATTTTGTCTCAATTATTAGATCAAGCCTATATCCACTGTTTGTGCTCTTGGGCAGCATCTTTCTTTGACTCAACGTGCTGTAATTACCATCCACTTCCAATATATTGAACAGAACAGCTTGTATATACTATAAAGACATTCCTTTAGTGTTGCTATCAGGACCCTGGTTTGAGCTTTCTATGCTTGCTTTTCATTATTGTCACAAATACAGGAATGTGTACAGAAAATTCTGCTGATAAAATATAATTACTAAAATGCAGCGTAGTTTTATAACTTTAATTTGCTAAATGAATGTAAATATGTGTTTAGAAAACTAGGCCTGGCTCTTATCCACCTTTTTCTTTATATAAAAATGGGTGGAGCACATTTGTCATTTTTTGGGTCTAGCTTTATGTGCTTGATATTGAAAGTTGATGTGGCTTGTTTTATTTTAATATATGATCTTAAATATGAAACACATTTTCACTACTGACTGGGGGCATTTATATGCAGCTGTAATGCACACTACCTACTTTACCCACCTAAGTTCCTCCTAAATTACTAGTTACTAGTTACATCTTCAACAGTGTAATTAGATTACTTTACAAAAGACATCGCTTCTAAAAAGTATTTGATTAGATTTTAAATCCTCAACCACAAACAAGTTCAAGGATAGATTTTTTTTTACATACTTTCAAATAAATAATACATAACTACATATTTTTTCTGGTCACATTTTTAGACTAGGTACAGGTATTAATCTTTGAATTAATAGTTAATGAATTAACTATACTTTGCCTCAGTATACCAATAACTGCGCATTGATATTTATTAAAGTAGTAATTGACAATTAAAGTTTAAGAATTGGGCAGGATTTAGGTTTTAGAATAAGGCCTCTACAATAACACATTAATATGTGCTTTTAAGAAGTAATAAAAAGCCAATATTGCTGTAATAACAAGCTAATAACCAAAGAGTTAATACTGAGAATTGAGATACTGCAGCATGCATTGACAACAGAAATAAGAACAGCTGTGTTTGGGGAAGTTATTCTGTAGCTTGTTAAAATCAGCTGACCTTGTTTACTTTTTAAGTGCTGCAAGCAGAACAGAGTCAGTTAGGAGTACAGCACTTCTTGAATCAGAGTGCTTGAGGAACTGATGGTATGACTATCACACAGACATTCTGGAATAAAGAAATTTACTATTGACCCTACACTACCAGTTACAATTTTGGGATCGGTTTAACTCTTTTTCTTTAATCTGGTCTTATTTGCCATTCATTTGCAATATATTTATGGATTATTAATTTAATTAATAGCAATTTATCTTACTCTCAAACAAATAGTTTTATTTGTAGTGTATCACAGTTTCATAAAAATAATAACTATAGTCAATACTTCTTGAAGTGGTAAACTCTGGAGAAAAACAGATGAGCTTACTTCAGTTTTCTTTTAGAGGGAATTATTATTTTCATCAGTTTGTTTATTTATTTATTTATTTATTTACTAAAAACAGGGTGGTGTGACATTATAGAGCACTATAAATCTAAATACGCCTCAGCAAAGTAAAATAACTTACAAAGGTGCCAGGAAATCAATAAAATGCATTCAGATATTACTATTACACAGAAATGCTTTGATTGATTAAGTGATAAGTCAATTTATAATGCACTGATTACCAATATAGCATTTATTACAGTACAGAACAGGTTCATACTTCTCTTGTCTCTTCTTTGTTCAGGACTTATCTAACAAATGATTAGTCGATTAGTGAGACTGAAAAGTTAGAAAAGTATATTAGGTGGCCTTCACTACTATGTACATGTATGTAAAATATACATATAGGTACAATATATGCAAGTAAGGTTAAAACAAGGATTGGTGATATGGGTAGGTTTAAGGTGGGTTAAGATTTTAGGAAGAGTCAACAGTGTAATTATTAATGTAATCACAGAAACTATTTCTTGTTTTTACTTTTGTAGATTTTATATATAAAATGTACACAATAAGTGCATTGTATACATTTTTTGCATTTTTTTTATTAACATTTTTTCATAGTATAAGACTACATAATATAAAGACGGACTGAATTTTTTTGTTGTAATATTTCTGCGGTCATTTTAAAAGTTCTAGTTTATAGTCATTATGTCACACCTTGATATGAGTCCTGTTTTAACTGCTTAAGACCTGAGTAAAAAATGTTTTAATTGTTTAGAGGATTAACTATATTGTGTGAAAAAAATTCTACTGATATTTCATCCATAAGTTATGCTATGTCCTCGGTTGATTTCTTTAAAAAAAACATTAGAAGACATGAATGAACATGGACAGGCAAAAACCTTTTTAAAAACATTTAAAAATAATTAAATAGATTTTTCATATGAGGACAAAGAGTCTTAAGAGGTTAAAGGTGTGAAGTTAAAAACAAAATGACATTTTTAAGACTCTTGAGTAAATGTAATGTGAATCTGTAATGTACAGTATAATCTGGAAACGTCTGGGTATGAAAGCATACCAATATTACAGCATTAGTACAGCATACATTAATTTCTGTAAGAAATTCTTCAATGATAGCATACTTTTTTACACAGAATGTGGAATTGTTTAGTGTTTTGGAAAAGCTGTCATAAATAAAGTATATAAACATAAAAATCCTCACCTGTTTGTTCTCTTGGCTAACAGGGCAGGGCTGTTGGACACACTGGCTCCCTGCGGCTCCTGTACTCAGTGCTGGTCTCAGCTCTTGCGGACGATCGAACAGCTCCAACCGTGAACTAGGGAAATTTTTATAACTGTGGGAAACAGATGACTTATAATTAGAGGAACAAAGAATAAAATCAGCCTCAAAATGAGTCTGTGGTCAATCAAATGGTTCGAGAGCCTTGTCAATACAGTACAAACAGAAACACAATACAAGACCTTTCAGATTATTATCTCCACTGGTCATAGATTTACAAATGTGTTTTTGCAGTGTTGAGCTAATCATGTACAAGCAACATTTCTGTTGTTGTTTTTTTAATGCAACAGTCAGTTAGAGGTGTTCAGACAGAATCCATTCCACATTTAAAATGGCTTAAAATATGTTTTCTTTCATATGCATTCATCTCACTAAAACGTAAGATTAATTGTGCAGTGTTGTAGAGCTTAGAGCTTCACAGAGTACAACAGAACATCGAGTAGCATTATGCTAAACTGAGATGAATGACAGCTTTTAGTGATTCAAGGGGAGTGCAAGGAGTAAAGCTAAGAATAGGTACTAGTTGGCATGATTGAGGGATTCAGGAACAAGTCATTTTCATGGTTCCACATATACTAAATGGATTTCGCTTAGGTGCATTTTGCTTACCATAGACGAGTTTAAATGGTGATTATAAAAGACAAATGTTCACTGACCTTTGCTATCATACATACACAAATATATGGAAAGCAATATAAGAAAATCTGAAAATATACTGAATAAATAGGTACACTGCTGTGTGGATATAATGGAATATTCATCCATGTGCAAAATAAAGTTGAAAAATAATTTTTATTAGATGGTTGATATGATGCAAGTAGATTGGATGTTGTTGTGTATATTGCTTAGGTTTAGCTGCTTGATATGTTGGGTTAAAAAAAGGACTTTTATTTTTTTTGATTTATATTCTTGCTTTGCAATCTTCCTATTTAAAAGTAATCATATTTTATTTATATTTTGTAGACATTTCACAATCTCCATTATGAAATATAAATGTCAGTGTTCTTCCCAGCTCAACACAAAATACCACTTAAAAACTGCCTTGAATGAAACTAAAAAAGTTGTATATGGGGTTTATTTCAGGGAGGGTGGGACTGGAAGAACGATACTGTAGATAGAAAAGCAGAAAGAGAGAGAGAGAGAGAGAGAGAGAGAGAGGATTCATCATAGCACAAAAAGTGCTAGTGGTGAGCTAATGCTTGGGCATTTCTCCAAGGCTGGACTTTGAGAAACGGACAGGCACTCAAATGAGCCAACGGAAGAATGGGAATTGATTAATATACCCTTGTGCTAATGGATAGAGATGCTTTAGATGTGATTAGGGCTGAGGGAGAAAAAAGGAGATAGAGAATGCAGCCAGAAAAAGTGGGTGTGTGCAACACAGTTCAATAAACAAGTTTCCTGCAAAAGAATAATCGAGAGGAGCAAGTAAGCCTATCATTTGGGAGTGCATTCTATACATGTTTTTGAGATGCATAATATAATAATAATAGATAATATATAATAATAATTAATTAGTATGGTGTAGGGCCTTCTTTACGGTCAGTACAGCATCAGTTCCTCTTGGGATTGATAGATACAAGTCCTGCACAGTGGCCAGAGGATTTTGAGACATTCTTCTTGCAGAATAGTGACCAGGTCACTACATGATGCTGATGGAGGACTCGATTCTGACCAAAATCACCCCAAAGTGTCTCAATAATATTTAGATGTGGTGACTGTGCAGGCCATGGGAGATGTTCAGCTTCACTTTCATGTTCATCAAACCACTCCGTCACCAGTCTTGCTGTGTGTGCATTATCGGTGCATTATCATCCTGATACACGGCACAGCCTTCAGGAATACAGTGTTTGAATCATTTGGTGCACATGGTCCTCCAGAACGGTTCAGTCCTTATAGAGTATCTAGTACAAGTATAGAGTCTAGGAAATGCCATGATATTGAGCCCAAACCATCACTGATCCACCCCATGCTTCACTCTGGGAACACAAACAGTCTGGGTGGTACTTCTTAGGGGTTCTCTCCACCGTGAACTCTGTTTTTTAGATACAATCCGAAAGTTAGCCTCGGACATCCCTTCTTCAGACAGCTTCCTCATGCGTTCCACAGTTCCTCTTGTTGGATGTGGTTCATCCTTCTTGGTGGTATCCTGACATTACCCAGGATATCTTGGCTCTTGATACATCAAAGACAGATGCGCCATCAAGACGTGCACCAACAATTTGTCCTCTTTTGAACTCTGATATGTCACCCATAATGCTGTGTGCATTTTACGCAATATGGTGCTATTAGTCTGCTAATTAAACCTTCTCACTCTTCTCTTATATACAACTTGTCTAATATGTCATCCAAAGGGAGCTAACAAGGGATCAGGGTCTATATTGACGTTGAGCTTTAGAGAGTACATAAAATACACCTGACCAAAAAGCAACCAACTGTGGGCTTGCCAAAAACAGTTTGCAGGTGATCAGGAGATGAACGTTTGCAACGGTTACAGGCAGTTCCTATGTGATCATTTATTTTTTAATTAGTTAATTAGAACTAATGTTTAGAAGCCCAAATTTGACCAAATATGTTTTAAAAAATAAATGTGAGCCAGATCTCATGCTTTCTTTCTTTAAAAGGTACGTTATTTTATATTTAACTTAATCTTTGCTCTGGTACTGAAACTGATATTGTGAATCATGGGATTTCACCAGGATTGTTACTAAAATGATGGAACCGTAATATTGCTTTGTGTGTATACCTATATTTAAGAGGGGGGTCAGGACCATCTTCTGGGGGTGGTTCCGGAGGCATGACGAAGACTGTGTGCTCACTCTTCTGTGACTCATCTAGTTCCATCAGCCTGGTGTCCTCAGATGACTCGCCTTCAACCTATGCAATGCAGTTATAGTCTTAATGCATCAATTTTTCAAACGCGTTATTCTAAAAATAGCACTTGGCAGTTTAAAGAACTCACATTCTGACTCAACATAATCAACACAAACTATTTTTTGGTTTGTTTGTTTTTGCTGCTTTCATTTTTAACAAAAGCAAGCACTCTGGCTTGTAATATCCATCAGCTTGCAGACAGTTCCTGAACTTTCCATTATTCTCTCCACATTACTGCCATGCTAAGAGTGTTTGTATAAATGTTGAGTCAATGCACCCAACAGCAGATGGCAGAGTAAATTATTTACTCCACTAAACCAACTGCTCTGCATATGAAGACCAACAAACCATCTGTTCCTACATCTCCATAATTGCAGGTCTAAGACTAAATGTCTTTTATCAAAGTCTTTAATGCTGCCACAGCAAAACAGATCTGTGGCCAGTAAATCATGGGTCTTTGCCTTACTTTGGGTGTAACACTAATATGACATCAGGCATGACACAGAAACACCTAATTGATAGGAGTGGCTCACCTTTGTACTCCTTTTTCTGTTCCTTTGTCGGAAGGAAAAAGCTGAAAGAGAGACGTGGAAACAAATTCAATAATAGGAAACTCTGCATCCGTTGTTCTTCCCATAGGGATACAAGCTTCCTATTAGTGCTTCAGAAAGTTACAATTTTGTAGTTCTTTTTTTCCTCTACATTTTGTAAAAAATGCGGTGTTTCACTACGAAAAATTCTCTGTATGACGGTGGCTGTTCAGAGTGGTTGCCATGTTGTTATGGGGGTATTTTAAGAGTTTGTGTTGCTAGTTTAGAAACCAGGCATTGCTATATGGTTGCTAATGTATTTTGAATAAGATTTAGAAAATGTATATGCAAGTGCTAGAGAGTGTCTGGGTGGTTGTTAGGTCAAACGAGTACATCCAAACCACGATATTCTGATCCCTTGAGGAGGCTCAGGGTCTTCCTTCTGTGCATTTTATCATCCACCAGGCAAAATTTGAGCAACAGTAACATTAGCATGCGCAACAAATAGAAACAAATTTGCCTTCTGCCAAAACCTTTTCCAAATGACTGTGTGGATAATTCTGTGATGACCCAAATGGAAGCAGCTGAACGAAAAGAGAGAGAAATACAAGCTTCTGCATTACAAGGCAGTCAAAATCTTACTTTTCCAATGCAGTCATCAAAAAAGCTAAGCTGGTGTCTTTGTTTCGCTAACAAATGTGCATTCCTCAATGAAAGCGGATGAAGATCTGAGTCTTGGTGAGCTGAGAGTAGAACTTCTGATGTGCACGATCTCTACTCTTTAAGAACCCTAATGAAGAGACATTAGAATTATTCAGCAACTAATCGGTTGCAGTAGCTCAATACTTTGGCAATAATACCACTTTATTCAGGCATATATACAAGGTACATGCCTTGCTATAACTTCTTCTCCGTGTTCGGTTAGCTTTGAGGCTAGCTGTATGCAAGTGTAGTCCTAAAAGCTTAACACATTTAAACACCTTTCCTTTATTGTGTGAACAAATGGATCAAAGAGGTTGGATAAATTGAACGCAAGATGAGTTATGAAATAAAACATTCTAGAATAAAAATGTCCGTCTCTTGATACCACCTGACTAGCAATAGAAGGTAGCAAATCTTGTTTATGGTGATGATATTAACTAAAGACTACTAGCTATTATAAAAATATGCCACAATAAGTAATGGACGTCCTACAGTCTTGTGGATATTGGACACAGAAACCAAGATCTCGTGATTACCACACAGGGCCACTATTCTGCTGGAAACAGTTACCTTGCAGGTCATAGAGTGAGTCTGCAGCAGTGGTCAGAAGGTGCTTGTGTGATTGGTTTGAGGTAGGTTCGGTAGCCCTTCAGTATGGATGCCATAAAGCGAGGAACGCCTCTTGAATCTCCATCTCCAGCTCTGTCTTTTTTTCTTATGCCAGGTAAAAGTCTGCCTCACAGGAGTCATCTCTACCGCCAAGCCTTCTGGAGCTGTCACGAACTGTAGTGTAAAAAAAAAGAAATCATGCACCCATAGTCATACATTTCAAATTCAGAGATTCGGATCATTTGTAGAAAGCAGATCTTACCAGTGATAAGCTGGTGGTGAAGATTTCTAGAGAGTTGATGAGACTTTTGCAGGGCTTCTTTGGGAGGTTCTTCCAGTTACTATTTCTTTTTCATCAGATCTGGAAACAAAACAAACACAAAAAATTTAATTAATGACTAAATCACCAAAAAAATAAATAAAGCTCCATGCTTTGAAATAAATAACAACTAGCAATAAATTCACAAATGTGCTCACAAGTATATAGTGTTGGTGTCCAAGTCTACACACAAACTACATCAGGTGGGGATCGTAGAGGTCAAAGTATCTAGAGTCAACGCCCACAATGAAGGGACATGGTGCATTGAGGACCCCCGCCAGAGACAGAGGGCAAAGAGGGATGTAAGGACACTGCCACTGGAATGGGAAGATCATCTAGAAGGAAATGAAAATGACAATGGCGCCCCATTCATTAATATAACAAATCATTTAACTATTTTCATCCTACTTTTAACGTATGAGAAAATGCTTTACATTACTTTTAATTAGCCTATTTGCAATTTACATTAGCATACATTTTGTGCAAGGATGCACCGAACTTAAAATTCTGGACCAAAACCCCAAATTCTTTATGCACTTGACAGAAAAACCAAAACTGAAAATGCTTTGTAAAAATTATTTATAATGTTATTAAATAATGTAATTTTGTAAGACTTTTCAATTAAATGACTTATTTCAATGCATGAATAATAATAAAAAACACAAGCCAATAAAATAACCACACTTTTCATTGAAATACAATAAAATGCACAGAAAATTATACACAGCAATGTATTTTTTTAATTCAGATATATGCAGCAGAAAATTTTGACAATTTTTCCAAACAATGTATAGTTCTACTACAAAGCTATTATTATTAGAGCATGTGAGCACAGCATAGCAGGAACAAATCTGTGAAGAGATTAGCAGTACTTTACCAGTGTTGCCCAGTACTGCTGTACTACACTGCTACAAAATGTCCTGGCACTTTATTTGAACATGAGTGGTACATGACTACATGAGTGTCACACGAGCAATGACAACGGCTTGAGGGAGAGTGAAACCTGTATACTGAACAATGTTGATCGATGTGGCACGGTTTGATCTTTTTCTTTTTTACCTTTTGTCAGATGCCGCTTTACAGCAGCCACAAATTCAGTGCATCTCTATTTTGCAATCGTCCATGTATAATCTTGATTACAGAGGATGCAGCAGACTTTCGTAATCTGGCATAATTTATTAAAATTGCACAGAATCAGTTTACATGGTTCTGAATCTGTAGAAAGTTTTGTATGAATGAATAGGAATGCTTTTTTTTTTTTTTCAAACTAAAACACTCACCGCCACGACGGCCTCAGCCACTCCAGTCAGTACAGCTGGTCTCAATGAGTGCAACAGGATCTTGCTTTCCAGCAGGATGAAGTGTAGCAGTGTGGCGAATTCTCTGGTCCCAGATTCATCAGCAGTGTGCTGTAGTCTGCTCCACTGAAGGGCATAGAAGAGGAAGAGTGAAAAGAGAATTTTACAGAAGTGGTTTTAGTCCATGGTAGGACATTTCTTTTTATATTGACTGATTGATCTGGAAAACACTCTACAAGGTTTTATACTTCTGAAAGGTGAATATTCCTTCGTATTGCCTAAAATCTATTATTATATATTAATTTAAGAAAGATTTGAGAAACGTAAACTGATTTTTTATGAGTTGTATAATGTGCTGAGGACTTCTCTATTCTCAAGCAATTAAAATGAACATTAAAACTTTATATTTACTGTTATTGTTATAGTTATCTTCCTTTGTCTAAAGCAGACCTTAACAGTGGAACCATTTTCTAAAATGAAGTGTTACCAGGGTTATTTCTGTGTTTGGACATGATCCCAAAGTAATTCATTGTCCAAGAGACACTGTAACACAAGTTACAAGTTATTTTACTATATAGCTTAATACTAGAAAAATATGTGTGATGTATTATGCCACACTGCCAAATGTATGCTTTAGAGACCCAGAAACCCAAGCAATAACTATAGAGAGGATCTTGTGACAGATTATGTGACAGGTCATGTATTTTATGCCCGTACCATGGAAGTTGGAACCAAATTAGTTTGGTTATCAACATTCTTTTAAATATCTTAAAAAAAAAATCTGTACAAAAAATCGTATGCAAGCTTAAAACATCACAATACATTGTTGGTTGGACTATCCCTTTAACGGCAGCCAAAGTGATCTGTCCCTGATCTGAGCTCATAAAACTACCACCACTCCAACTGAAAGGAAAAGATGGAAGCATTTCCTATGGAAAAAATTACATGGATGTTAAAATGACCAGCTGTTCTTGCACTGCAGCTCTGCTGGCCAGAATGAGAAAAATTTGATTCTAAAATAGAAAAGGACATCTAAAAGTAATTACATTATGATATCTGGATTCATGAAATGATATACAGTGAAACAAAACATATACAAATACATCATTTTAAAAAAATATCAAAATAAATATCAATAGTTCATCTAACATGTCCTACTATAGTTTAATAATGAACGAAAGTGTTAAACACTAAAATATGCGTCAGTCCAAAGTCTCAATAAATACTGTGTGGGAAACATTTAAGTTTCACACTTTTATTATATGCCTCTTGTTTCATATTTCTTTATCCAAAACAACAGTATCTTCACCTACATACCTTAATTAAACAGAAATCATTTACCTTAGTGGTAAAGGTGTACAGACAGGTTGGGACAGGATTAAGGTGTGTCATGTGCTGAGAGCTTATGGGGAAAAATAGATCGGGCATTACTTTAAGTCTAAACAAGTCACATAAATATACAACTCATATTATATAACTCAGATAAACACAGATGAGCCAAAATATTATGACACCTCCTAAATATACTGTAGGTCCTCCGTGTGCTGCCAAAACAGCGACACCCTGACGAGGCAAGAACTTTACTGGACCCTTGAAGGTTTACTATTGTATCCTGCACCATGATGTGAAGTCCTTTAGGTTTGAAAGGTAGAGCTACTATGGATTGAATTCGCTGGTCCAGCACATTCACAGATCATGCTCAGTTTGAATGAGATCAAAGGAATTGGAAGGTCAGGCCAATATCTAAAACGCTCCATTATTTTTTGTTAGTTTTTTTTTTTAAACCGGAACAATGTGTGCAGTGTGGCAGGGTGCATTATTCTGCTAAAAGAGGTCCAACTGGTCCATGAACTTCCACCCGGTCTGGAATAGTATTTAGGTGCCAAATTTATCACCATGTGAAGTGCCGGACATAGTTTCCCAGAAGAATATTACTTACAGCATCGCTCTCTCCGCCGTCTTGTCATTGTCCCTCAGAGCATCCTGGTTCCATCACTTCCCTAGCTAGACAATTCCAAAAGCAACCTTCTTCCACTTCTCCAATGTTCAGTTCCTACACTTGCACCTGCTGTAGTTGCTGTCGATTAGGGGTGTAATGTATGGATTCTCAAAAGAGCAATATTGATACTTAAATTTTTTTTTCGTTTTGTATAATTTTGCATATAATTTTCGCGTATCAGGGAGCAGCTATTAATAGTTATCTCTTTTGAATTAGCGCTCATTACGTTGATCTCGAGATCGCTCTGTGTAAAAGAAGCGTATCTTGAGATATAACATATTTGTCGCTGAGCTCTGAATCTGTTAAGTAGCAAATTCTCGATTGGCTTATTGCTTCGCAATATATTGCAACAATCGTATCTCAACCCATGTATCGTGATATGCATCGCATCGCCAGCTTCTTGCCGATTCCCACCGTCAATGGTGGTGAGGGGTCATACACCGATTTTATTCCTGCCCATCTCTCCTGCATCCATTATGAAAGCTGATTGTCTGCTTACCATCTAATCTACTCGGACCTTAATATTTAATTGTTAGGAGATGATCAACAATATTTGCATCACCTGCGTCTGGTCATAATTTTTGGCTCATCGCTATACGTTTACAGGTATTAAATGTATAACTTTGAAATCCAGCATATCCAGAAAAAAATAAATAACTGTACTCCTTACCTGGACCAATATTCTTGGCCTCTGAGGAGAAGGGAATGAGACATTGTGCATGAAATGGGATATGTGTCTAAAAAAAACAAAAGTCAATCATATTAACCCAACTCATAGACTGATATTACAATGAAACAATATAAAAATGACCTCTTTTGTTAAAGACAACACTAGTTGATTTACTACTATTACAAATATAATGAAAGTCTATGTAGAGTTTTGCAAATCAGTCACTTATGAGGTTCCATGGAGGTCATTATGCTGCCTTGGAAGAAGCTGCCTATGTAGATAGTTTATTAGGTTTTGAAACAGACTCATATTGTGCAAAATACTGTTACTGACATCTTTAAAAGAATAGGGACAGCATTACTGCAATAAAAAAAGAAATGGTTTAAAAAATGTTAGTAAAGTGCAGTTGAAGTAAGAATCTTTTTGTACTTCTCAATGGGCAGAGGGTTGACTCCATTGGCTGACAGCTTGTAAAGAAACATTAGGAACTTCCTGAAGGACTCAAAGAAAGGCCAGCGGGAGAGCAGGCAGATGCACTTGTTGGTGTTGACTGTGCGGTCGGGTATGACCTTTTTGTCCACAGTGGACACCAGACCTAGCTGGATCTTTTGCTTCTCGCTGAGACCGTCCACAGGATATGGCTCGTAGAACTGTATACCAGCTCCATACACCTGCAGAAAGGGGAACAAAAATAGGATCATTTTTTAATTATTACTTAAAACATTTTTTGCAATCTCAGCATATGTCAGCCATTAAATCTGAACGGATCCAGATAGAATTATCTGTCTTTCACACGTCACACCACACATATGGCTTTCTCAAAATAAATACAGGTGGAGCGGTTCTAGCAGACCAATCACAGAGCTTGGAACTGACACAATGTTAGATTTAGAAAGCCAGGTTATGGTGTAGGCTACATGTGTGTATTTATGCATAGGGTACAATGTACTGTAAGTTTGATGCAGAAGTATAAATTGGGCTTTAACTGACATCAAGAGAATTGACCTTACCTTTTCTCCATTGGAGTTGGTGAGGACAAATGTGGAGAAGACAGGTAAAGGGTAGCGTGTGTTAGGAGCCCAACACTCAATCTTCGCCCCCATAGGGAGGCAAAAGAGGGGTACAGACTCAGATAGGGAAATGATTCATAGTCCTCCTCAGGATAGCGAAAGATCAGACCTGCAAATGTAATAGTTTCTTAGAAGCATAGTGTTTAAATGTGTTCCATGTTTCTATTATTATCATTGACAACCTGTCTCATTTGAATTCTGCTATTTAAAACAAACAACCAAACAAAAACATCCTCTTGAAAGTGATGGGAGAGGAAGTTGTTGAGCTGTTTCTAAGTGATTAACACTATCTCCGTGTTGCATCACTTCCTGTCACATGACTGTTTGCTGGCAAAAATGTAACAATGTCAATTATTTATGTGCATTATTTATGTGCACAGTGACATGTGAACATATTAACAGACTCCCGTCAGACAGTTTTACATAGTCCTGGGACCTTTTGGAATTGCTTTACAAACAAAAAAAAAAAAAAAAAAAATCACTGCAAAATGCACCAATCAGTTTGCAGAGTCAGTGATTATTTTCTGGAAATTTCAGCAGACAGCAAATGCTGCTCACTGTGAAATAAGTGCTGACTTTTACAAGTCTCTGAGATGTTAGAAAGTTCCTGCAAGAAAAAAAAATCTAAATACCTGAGATCAGAGAAATTAATAAAAAAAATAATAATGTAGGCAGATGGAGACTTACCAGCCTTATAAGCAATGGAGTTGGACGCAGACACTGACTTCTTGTAACACAAAAATACACTCGATCCCCACTGAGCATGAAAAAGAAAAAATAAGAAGAAACAAAAAGAACTGAATTACTGAATTTTATCTTGTTTATAAAAGAGCTAGTAGCACATAAAACTAAATTAATCTGAATCAGTTAAATCAGTTATATGTTTCTTTAAAAGTACTGTTCAAAAACTTCAAAGTAATACGTTTTGGCTTGAGAAAGCCACCACGCTGATATTTGAGTTGCTAACTGTCACTATTCTTGTGACATACTTATTATTTGTAGGCTGTCAAGTGCTTTTTATGTTTAATGAAAATACATGATTTGCTGATTAAAGAATCAATTAAATCCCAAATTAATCACACATCAATTCTGACTTGAAATTACCCCACAAACAGGGTCATTATTTTGTTAGATTTAACATAGAATTAATACACATAAACACTTAAAACTATATTGCGTCCATCTGTAAAGCAGCCTTGAAACCCAACAGTAAGTACAATTTATAGGTAACACTATTTTAAGGTGTCCTTGTTACGCGTTACTTACTATAATAATTAATAAATTAATTATGCATTATTACATGCAAAAATGAATTACATACCTAAACTAAAATATATAATGTACACGTAGTTATTTAGTAATATTGTAATTTATATAATTACACCATAACAAAGACGTCCTAAAGTAACCACTTTCTGTTACTTGGAACACGACTTCCACGCAGAACGTACCAAGCCACAGTTGAGGTTCTTGTCCACTTTACAGAAAGTGTGAGGAGGAGTCTCTCCCTTGTTTGTGATGATGACACAGATGTCAGTCACAGCCAGCGAGTTCTGGGGCTGGACGGGGGGTGCACGGCGGTATGTAATGAATATGCGCTGCGATGTGGCAGAGCTGTTGTTGACATTTGCACAGCGGCCAAATGGTGTGGCCTCAATGACCTCACAACCCTGAATAAGACGCTCCTTACCCTCGTAGAGGACCCTACAACAAAGAACAAACACTGATCAGCAACGACCCACAGAAAAAGGAAGAGAACCTATTAACAAGCACCCTTATGTTCTTCTTGCGATGCCATTGGATTACATTAGCATTATCAAGGTTTGTGTAAACATGTTCAATCGCGGTACAACGGTTTGTAGGAAAGACAGTGAAAAGAAGAGGAAATGTGGAGACAAATGATCTAAGCGCATTGGATATTGTATATAAATGGCAATAAAAATCTTTCATCACCTGAAGTGATTTATGACCCTGGAGAGGCAAATTAAGGGCTGCTATTCAAAGAATGCTTGAGGGTTAAATAACTTAAATTAATGTTTTAGAAAGAAGTTTTTTATGCCAGCTGAGGCTGCATTTACTTGACAAAAAAATGAATAGAAAATAGTATGATAACAAAACACCAATGCTTCCCTTATTTTACTATTAAATCAATCAAAATAGCTGTTTATATTTTAAGATGCACTTTAGTCCTGTGAAGGACATACGAAGGACATGTATTCATTCATTGATAGAATCATAGTCATGCATGGCTACTATAAATTTAAATCTTGTGTTAACAGTTCAATAGATGAGCCCAAGCCCTGTAAACATTTCCTTCCAAGGGTCCATAAATTAAACGTACCCCCGTTTCTCCAGGCACCGCTACACCAGTGTTTATATGGATCAAGTGGAAGAGATTTGGGGAAGCAGTTAAACTGAGTGTATTAGCATTCGTCGTGTGAATTGCATTTGACTGATGGCCTTCTGAAAAGTGTTGTTGGGTTGCTGAAAAGTGCACAGACATATTTAGAGATGGAAGTGTCATTTTTATATTCAGAATCTTTTAAATCATATTAATGTTAGTGTATTTTTTCAAAAACATATGTTAATCTGTTGTAGCACTATAGTCCTAAATAATAGGTGGTGTGATGTTCAGGTCTCCATCTCTAAAATCTGTTCAAGTCTCCATCTCTAAAATCTAGTGAGCCCAAATGGGATGCGTGGTAAAGCTTTAAAAGCTAAGTGCTATCAACGCCTTACCAGCAAGTACACTGCACCATCATGATATTTAATATTGTGGCACAGTAAGTAGACAAAACACAGCTGTGGCAGGCCTGGGAGAGGGTTTATTTTGACTCACAGTATAAACTACATACATTAAAAAGAGGGAATGTAGTGAAAAGGACTAAAAGAAGTCTGAAATAACGTTCTGTCAACATATGATTTATAATCATGTGTTCTTCCACATTAATAACAGTAGTAATGTTATATTTACTAAAAAATGATCATACAAGAAGAATATTGTGAAAACTTTATTATGGCTTTTCTCCTGAGCATCTATTAAGTTTAGGTGTGTTTCAGGAGACTGAAAATGAAAAAAATAATTGACGCACACATCCTTAGTTAATACAAACTCAACACCTCCAGCTAGAAGCAAAATGTTCATCAATAGGAATCAATCTTAATTTTAAAGTAAGGCTATGACCTGAAGTAACTTTAAAACAGACTTCTGTTTGCCATAATTCAAGAGCACAGCTAAACAGAGGAACACCCATTCAAACGTACCCGATGTCAATGAGTGGAGGCTTCCCACGAGCCCTTTTGTAACACAGGAAGAGTTCCGGGCTCTTGAGGCTGCCATGGTTGAGATTGGCCGGCTGGCCACTGTAGGTACTCTCAATGCATGTGAAACCTTCAGGCACAGTTTCTCCTGCAGACTTGTTGATGACGGCAAGGTCTGTGATGGGTGCCTTGGGCCCACTGGACTTGGCTTCAGACAGATCCTGCTCTAGTGGTGTGGATTTGTCTGTCAGGCCAGCCACGACGAAGTAATCTGTGACACGGTGACCCTTATCCTCAATCATGGCTGGACAGACCTGTTTAGAGAGAAGAAACTGTTGATTTTTATGTGTTCATAGGATTCAGACCATATTTGTACGCTTTTACGCCATTCACCTAATTACAAACATTCACTAAATGTAGAATTTATATATGATTATATATAGTTTAAGAAAAAATTATAGCATGCACTGTCATACCAAAGTTCGTCAACGATCAAGAAAGCAGAAAATACACAACAGATTCTAAGCTGAGCAGACACCAATAAACCAAATAGCCAAAACTGTAGCTGATTACAGCATCCTGGCTGAATGGTGCAGGATGGGGACCACTGAGAGCTGAACATTTAGATTTTGTAATGCTGCCACCAAAGACATTGAAACACTGAAACCTACAGAGATATGTTCTGCTTACAGTCCTTCATCGAGTGGTTCATCACAGACATCTTGGAGCATTTGGATCATTCTTTAGTCTTAATAGTTAACATAACATGATCAGTGTGAATAAATCTAACATTTAGTAATATTTATATTAGAAATTGTGATTACTTGACAAAAATTCATAATAATTAATTATCTATATAACAAGTATATTATTGTTGTAAATATAGTTGGAATGCGGCAACATTTTATATGACATTGAATTTCACAACTTTTCATACCAATTTCTGTATACTACAGCATAGGATTAAAGAAAAAAAAATTATCTACTTTTATTGTAACACAGCAGTACATCATCACGCGACCAAAATTATATGAGATGCTTGGCTTAATCCAGCTTCAAAACCTACCTAACCAGCATATGATGCTTCTGTAAACAGGGTAGACAGAATTGTGTACTTCCTAGTTAGTTCAAAGCTAGCTTTTATTGAAACCAATTGAAATATTCTGACGTTCCAAAAGGTGTATGCCTCTAAGAACACTGTCCCTGCGTACCTTCTGAAGAATTCAAACATTTGTGAGGTGGTTGTTATTTCCAACAAAGTGCTTTACTATGTCAGGAAGTGTGCAATTATTATTTCACAATTGGACACGAGTAAACTTACTTGGAATGAACTCTATTTTAACTCTAAAGTCTGAATTGGGATAAATGATTGTTTTGACATGCAAGCACTCGTGTATAAAATCTAAATGAATATTTATTAGACCACGAAACTGTTCTCAGTCATGTTTGAATATGAATCTCCCATGAGTTAACGTCATGTAGGTCATGACCTCTGGAGAAGTCCTGAGCTGTGGTGAGCAGTGACCGCTATCCTAAACTCATATTTGCAGTCAAACACCTCCTTTGCATTCAGGCCACCTCAACTCTATCAGATCGCATTTTCTCTAAAACTGGCTACATCATAAATAAAATCAGAAGTTTGATTCTATATATGAATGGATTTTTTCTCCTTTGAGTCCACGGCAACGCACATGCCACATGTGAAGACTTGCAGAGCAGAAGAGACCTCTTTTTAAAACAGAAAATCTCACACGCCCTAATTTGAACACTACGGGCTATAATATAGTTGCATAACGTGGCCAGTTATTTTTGCTAGTTTCAGTGTGATGCAGTTCTAGTTTTCATGTCCTGTGCCACCTTGTTTAAATTAGCGAATACATTTGCGCCCATTTGTGCGCTCTAAATGTGCTGGTCTGAAAACAAGATGTGTTCAGGTGCATCGTTAGAGGCGTTGCTATTTTGAGGAACTGAAGTAGACTGTGCCACTGACCAACTAAAGCCTGGTCTAAAGTCAATGGCACAGTATGTTGTTGTTATTTAAAGAGTACGTTATTAATATGAACCTGTAAGTGGGTCCACGATTTGCATACACTCTGCTTATTACAGCACACAAACATGCCAAATGAATTCAATAAATTAACTGAATTGAATTTAGAATTTATTTTAAGCCTCTCAGATTGCTCTTGAACACTAAATTGAGCTCTCTTTCATATCTTTTGTGATTTTTACGTTCATGTCTTAAATGAACAAACAGTTTTGAATTAAAATGTATAAGTATACACTTACTGTTACCCCAATGTGAAAAAACCCTATTTTTGCTGTTGAGGTTATTATGTATATGGTAGCAGCAATCAGAATACACTACAAACCTGCTGTGCTTCACACATTTGTACACAATTAAATTTCAGTTCTAGCAATGCTTATGAAAGACCCAAATATATTTTATGACAAATATGGTTAGCTTAGCACGTGAGGAACTAATAGTTAATTAGCGACCAATCAGTATTTTACCAAACCTGAGTGCAACTTAAGGTCATCTTACTAATAAGATGTTACTTGGTTAAGTGCCATGTAGCAGTAGCTTACTGAGCACTAATTCCAGGTTTAGCCTGCCTTGACCATGAGGTTAAATGCATTGCTTCTGGACACAACTACAGAACTAAATTATAAAGTTCCTATGTTGCTGTAGTAAAAACTGTGAACTTTGCTCCAGGAGGATGACTCTCAAAAATATAATTTTGTGATAAATAGTGTGACCAAGAGAGGATGAACTTTTCTATGGGACATTTATCCTTTGAACTCTGGAGCGGCAGCGAGTTGGACATTAAAGTACAAAACTACAAGCTGAAATGCAGTACTGGGTCTCTAAATTAAAGTTTGTCTGTGCTCTAATGCCAATAGATGTTCATCATAGATGTTCATAATGCTAATGCTTAGACCTCTTTCAATTGCCTCAGGATAAATGCATCCACTTTTCTTTGTTTCTCAATGTATACTCGCTTTCAATTGTAAGTTTAAGGCATTAACGTATGCAATATAATTTTCAGTTCAGCGCATACAAATATTTTTTAAATATATTTTTCAGACATGCACTTAAACTTTGCCTCAGCACCAGACACCAGTCAAATGAACATGGAAAAGGCACAGGTGATGAGGGAGCTTCAGTGGAACGACGGTGAACTGTGGACAGATGAGTGGTTGTCAGGCCATATCTGAGACAAAATTTATTTTCCTGTCCTGTCAGCCGTTATACTTTACTCATAGCATGTGCAAATGAAAAAAGTATGCAATGCTGTAGTTATGTAAGTTAAGACATAAAATTTCCAAAAAGTGGCTGTACCTGAAATTGCCCCCTATTCCCTACAATAGTCCACTCATTCTGAAGCAGTAAATTAAAATCTCTAGCTAATGAGTGTACATCGGTTGTACTGTCATTTTTGTAGTGCATTGTGGGATTGAATGAGTGCACTCAAGAATGTTCATTATGGTTTCGGACACCAAAATTGACATTGGCGAAGACCTGCAGGCAATGAGGGAGTAAGATACAGGGCAAGGGAAATTTCAGTAGGATGGGCCATAATAGACCTGCGACATTGTCCCATGAACCTGCAACCTTCTGGCTTTGCTTTCCCTCCGGTTCTGTCACGGTCCTCATACCCATTATTTCCACCCCAGTTTGCCAAGCCCAAGCCTTTACCTCACTAAGCTCCACGAAGCACTGTGACCTTCCAGACCTTTGTTTGTCACAAAGGATAATGTAGACCATCATATCATAGCTCTGCTTCATACTGCTGCATCTTCCATCTCCACCTCGGCTCTTCCCACCTACATTTTTTCCCTGTATTCCTCTGCCTGCCCATAGTCCTCCTCCATAACCTCCAATGTCAAGTTCCTTGTCAAATACCAGAAAACCTCCATGTGTAGAGACACCTGACAGCCGTCTGTGTCTCAAGAAAAGCTCATTAGAACATCTCCTCAGCAGCTCTCCAAAGGACATAAGAAAAGCTGGCACCATGACAAGGTTCTCAGCTAAGTTGATAACAGGACATCCAAGTATTCACAAACACCAGTGTCCCCAAAACGCTTACACAATTTGTGAAAGCTGATGAAAGAAGCCCCATTAAGAAGTAAAAACAGGGTCAGGACTATACATTATATGACTACAAATACAGTCTTTAATTCACAATAATAATCTATGACACAATACAAATACAAACATTTTTATGTAGAATAGATTTAAAAATAGCATTGAAGTAAGAAAACGAATAATTAATTGTTAAAAAAAAAAAAAAGTAATCGCTTTGATAGTCTTCACTGTATGAATTATACATGAATCTTTATTAAAGCATTACATTACTTGTTTATTTGACTGTTCAATTCAGTCAAAAGAAGTAAGTCTCTGCTCCAACAACTTATCAATCACACTGCGGCAAGCAGACAACTCAAGAATACAAATAAATCCTATAAAATTAGGTAATACCCTGGGTTTTTGAAAGGCTTTTTGCAATTAACTCTTTAACACAGGGCGATTAAATTAGTTTCATTTAAAGGACGGATAATCAAATTGAAATTTCAATGACATTTTTTATCTCTTTTTGTAGGCCTGTAAAATTAGAAATTAACTAATATTATCAACACCAACATCCATGAAAAGGTTAACACTAGTGCTGTCTGTGAATTTATTAAAATAAGAAAAAAAACTATTCACAGATTTTTTCTGTAGTTAACTGTAATTAATTGTACCTCCAAATTAATGCAGAAGCAATTTAAAGATGGTAAATTACATGTGTTCAATGGCATCTTTTTACTAAGTAGCCTATTATTAACAATGGCCAGTATTTATACAAAAATGCAATACTGCTACTGATGTCTCTGTTAAATGCATTTTTCAAGTGCACAAAACAATACATATCAAAATCTATATCATACTGCCCAACCCTAACTTGTACCTGTATTTGCCAAGTTTATATGAATAAGACTATGCTTAAAACTCATTATCAGCCCAATCAATAGCTGGCTGAAGCTCAGAGCAAGTTCTACTGCAGGCTTGAATAAGTAAAGACAAGAAAGATAAAAAGCCAGAAGGACTACAGAACTGTTGTTTTAATGTCTGTGGAGATAAAGTCATTTGAGAGGCTTGTGTTGGGCCTGAAAGACATTACTGGTCCCTTGCTGGACCCCCCGCAGTTTGCTTACAGAGCAAACAGGTCTGTGGATGATGCAGTCAACATGGGATTGCAGTACATCCTCCAACATCTGGACAAAAATCATGAGCAGCTGGCTGTCCGGTGCAGTCACAACAACCTGGAGCTGAACACGCTCAAAAGTGTAGAGATTATAGTGGACTTCAGGAGGAACCCGCTCTCGCCCAACTCAGCGTCATAAACAGCACAGTGCCTGCAGTAGTCACTCAGGTTCCTGGACACAATCTCTCAGAGCCTGAAGTCTCACATTGCCTCCATTGTGAAAAAGCCTCAGCCAGGGGCGTCACTAGACCTCTTTTACTGGAGCACATCTGCTGGTTTATATGGACCATAGTAACCTAACACAGTGCAGTAGAAAAGTGATGACTATCAGTTCACATAATCTGCATTCAGCTTGATGAAAAGAAAGATGTATCTTCGTGGCAGAATCTAGTAAGGTTACTACAAAAGGTGATTGTTCAATAAGACCAGTGGAGTAGATAGTAAATCATGTGCCAAACTCACTTCTATTTAATCATTACGTAATGGTTTTAATGGTTCAAAGTTGATGATCTGTAATGTCTATATGTAATTAATGGTATTAGTATTAAAAATCATTAGAATTTCTGTGATGGTTTCTATTGTTTCTGTCAGCATGGGTTTTGTGATGCCATTTGCCATAAATGTGACAGGCTTGCTGTAATACTGTTAGATAGTAGCACCTGTCTGTAGTTGTGGTGGGCTTCTTTGGGAGACAATCCAGGGCCATTATTCATTACATCTGAGCCCCTGAAAATGAGGGACTGTGTATAAACTGGTTGTAATTCCTAACTCCTGTTTTTTTCTGTTCAGCCCTTTGAAGTCTTCACTTCAATTTCATCTTGATTGTTTTTTTTTATTATTATTCTGTTCTGGTGGCATACAAAGTAAACTTATGAAAGTTGTGTCAGTGTCCCGATATATATGAACCTAAATGTATCCCTGCTGCATTAACACCGCTAGCTCAATCACTGGTGAGTTTACCAGCCAATGTCTAATGATGGACCATGTTTAGTTATTTTCTTAGTGCAAAATGTTAATGCATACAAACAGAGATGAAACGTGTCAAAATAATTCACCCTGAAGCACTCAGCATCCTTATCCCCAATTCAATCTGACACAATAGTTTGGCCCTTTACCGTTACCACAGCAACAGCTCCAACCTTTCCGTGCACTGAGCTACAATGTTTTGCTTATCTTCTTTTTCTGCTTCTCCCTGAAGCCTACATCCTCTGTCTAATAAAAAGTGAGCATTATAAAATTACATACCTTATATATTTACACAGGTACATATATAGCATTGTGAAAAGTTAGAAAAAGTAAACAAACTATTTAAAAAAAAGTTTACATTACATTCTAGATGTATTACCTGTACAGTAAAAGACCTCAAAAAGGTTTTTTACATTTTGATGATTAGAGTTTACAGCTCTTGAAAGTGAAATATTAGAATATTTACTCTTGAGTTCTGTTAAATCTCCATCCCTACGGTATAAATTGCAGGTACCTCTTGTTCTTTGAAACCATACTAATGGAGAGGACTGCTGACTTAGCAGTGGTCCAGAAGACAGTAACAGAAGGTCATTACTGATAGGGCTGGGTGTTCACAAAACTGCTGTTGCAAAGCATATTAAATGCAATTGTGGTGTATCAGAGGTAAAACTTCATATAAATCCTGTTCAGTTTCTCGCACAAATCGATTGTTTTGTTTCTTATGACATCAATGCATCATCACAAGCTGCAGAGTTTCATTTTTAAGTTTTTTTTTTTAAATCTTCAAGATTGTGTGCCCATTGACTTGCGTTATACGACAGATAAAATCTTTGTCTGTGTTCTACTGAAGAAACAAAGGCACCCATGTCTTGGACGCCCTGGGTGTAAGCAGATAAACATCCAGCACTTCTTGAATTACACTTTACTGAGAATAGTATACTGAAACGGAAGTAAACCTGTGTTTTCACAAAGCATATTTATCCACAGCGCAGAGGGCGCGCTTACATATGGTTGCATATGATCGTATTAGGCAAGTGGGAAGTGTGTATTTTATTTGTGTAGAAGCTAACAGTTATATTTACATCTGTCAATGTGAAAAAATCCTATTTTTTCTGTAATATCAATAAGATGTTACAATTGCATATTACATTAATTGGTTGTAATGTATAAGACCGTGGTGTAAGAGAGAATTTGCATTGCCCTGAATGAGCAGGTTTTTGCATCCATATGACACAAGTATTGTGGCCCTGCATTTAATATGGACCTACCCCACACCTCTAAACCTACTAATTGATATCAATTACCAATATCATATAACCATGTAACCAATGTTAAGTTTCCACATGTAAATAGCATGAAATAAACATGTATAAACATAATATTGTGCCATTGTAAAGCACATTCATGAGATTGGGTAAGTTTTTTGTGCATTTAAAATAACTTTTGGAAATGTAATCTGATGTGGACACCAAAATGATGGCATCCCGTCTTTCAACTATTTATAATTTTTTAGCACGCCAGCGTGACTAGGAGCATTAAATTGTCCAGTCATGACTTCCTGTTTCACAGGATTAGAAATATGAGCAACACATTCCCTTTAGGCTATGTTCCCTTAAATCAACCATCGCAAACAGTAAAACCAAAGAGTACAGTTCGGATGTGCAGAACATCATTTTGGAGCTTTATGAAATAGAAAGTGGCTAGAAGAGTTCAATCAACTAAAATGTTACAGATCTGCATGGAAGAGGACGTGTGTTTGTATTGTTCTAATTGTGAAGAGACTGAGTGGCCAAAGACTCTCCAAGGACCACAGCTGTAGAATTGAAGATTCTTGCTTGTTCAAAAATAAAATCCAGCATCATTTTTCAGAGACGATTAAAACTTTAAATGGTGCTTGCTTCTATGGTCGGAAAAAACAACAATCCAAATCAAGCATCAAAATCAACACAAAAGATTTGTCACTGGGCACAAAATGAAGCTTCTGCCATGGACGTCCCAGTCCTCTGTCAGGAACCCTATAGAAAATGAGTGGAGTGAACCGAAGCCAACATGAAACTATTATATTTACTAGTATAAGAAGTATAAACTACTAATAATTTTAAGATTAAGATACCATTCTGTGCTAATACTAATGGCTAGCCCAATCACCATTCAATAGGTTAGCCCAAAAATAGAGTAAGTATAGGGAATTACAAGTTCAGCCAAGTACTGATAAGCCAGAAAATGCAGTGCCTTTTATGTTAACTTGAGAACTTCACAATCAATGCAGAATCTAACCTGGAGTAATATTCCAAAACAGGAGTAATATGATCAACAACCCTGCCCCTTCACAGAATTCCAGCTGCTGAATTATAATGTAAACGGAAATATTGAAGTTTGGTAATATGAGACTTTGAGACTCCAATAAAGGTGTTACAAAAATCTAAAAAGGTCAAAGGAATAATTCAACTTTCAGCAACAAAGAAAGACAGCATAGGTCAGAGCTAACTATTCAAAGATAAAACAAAGACAACTTCATCTCACAAAGACAGTGTGACACATGGGAAATATCCTGGCCCAGATTTGAGATTTGATTGTACATCTGCATACTGTCAGAATAAAAATTGTGGTTATGTTCGAGAGGTACTGACAACTGACAAAGAGGACAAAATATAGATGCTGAGAAGCAAGGGACCAAGTAATGAGTCCTAAGGGACACTAGTACTAACAGGAGGTGATTTTCTTTGGAACCTTCAGAAAAATGAGAAACTGGCTTATTGAATCTTATTTTGCCAGTACTGGCCACATTAGAATACGCACACCAGACCTCCAGACAAAGGCAGGACTTCTTCTATATAGCAAAGAGTTATGTGTAAATATAAACAAGCAAACAAACAAGCGCACTTACTCTGTGTTATTTTTCAACTTCTGTGAACTGAAGAACACATGACTTGATAATATTTGAATAGACATACACACGTCCCCAAATTTAGCTACATGGCTTTTTTTTTCTTGCTGGGTTGTTTGCATTGGCAGATGGAAAATCTAAAGCCTTTTCTGCCATATTGTTTCCACATCTACTAAGTTATAAATACCTTTTATTAATTTCAATATCCAGCACTGCTTCACCATTTCAGTCAGTCATACTTTTGTTTGTCTAGCTCCACCTCTAAACCTAGCTTTCTCTCAAAAGCCTCAACACCAATCTTAAAAGGCATGTACAGAATGTTTTCATTAAAGACAGAAGAAATAAAACTTCTGTCGCATGTATGAAAGCAAGCAAGAATAATATCGGAGAGCTGCAGTGAATGGAAATGTTTTTGTCTAATCTAAATATTCCATACCGTGTACCCTGTTACAGATCCTTGTGATCATCCCCACAGAAACTCCTCCTAGAACAAAAGGAGCGAGTGCTTTCTGCTGCAGGACGGAGGCAGAGGGCTGGACAGAAACCTGGTAGCTTTGTGTCATGCACAGCCTTTCACTTGCCCGGGCCGAGAATAGGCCCCAGAATGAAACGGCTCGATTCAGAAAGGCTAGGCCTGAGAGGAATGGCACCGAAAAACAACACACAATGCAGCAGCACTACAACCATCAACAGCAGTAATGAGGGTTTGAATAAACTTGTTGGAACAGAAAACAAAATCACAAGACAATGAGACGTTTAGAAAAGTTCTGCAATAATTTAGTGCCCTATGAGAATTAGAAATATAAACAGGAAATATATTCATATATTACAAAAGCTTTACGATATTTGTAAACTGCTAATGGTTCGAACGTACGAGAGCGCTTTAGTGCCATGTTGAAATGTGATATCACTCTGCCTACTGCGGCTATGGTACAGCAGCAAGGGTCCTTGATAATTATGCTGGAATGAGAGTATAGTTCCTAGTCATGTCAGCCTAGAAAACCGCCACTCGTTTTCTGTCAGGATTAATACACACTGTAAGTACAGAACAGTTTTAAATAGGAAAAACATTTTTAAATGAGATGCTTCTGGTCTAATCGGAAGTGGGGAACTCATGCAGAGTACGCATATCAAAAGATGAAATTCACATAATAACTATGTTCTGATTCGTTGGAATCAGAACGAATTCCAAAAAAACAAAAAGTGTCCATGTAAACATATATATTGTTGTCAACATCGGACACAGAATCTACTAAGATTAATCTAATCAAAGCCAACAAAAACAGACAAAAGTTATAAATCTAGAATCTGTATTATATTTTGGACCACAAGGTTATGATTCAAAACATAAATTCTCCTATTATGGTGCTATCTAGTGTTAGGTGGATGTGTCTCAGTGCACCTAAACTCTATACAAATGATCAGAATCAGTTTTTCTTTGTATATTATCATTGTATATATTCTTCCATTGTGCAGTGTCTCAGACGATGAGGCGTTGAGTGCGTATAAATGTCAACAAGCTGAAAAATTTTTTTTGAGATAGTGTAGAAACCGATTTCATAAAATGGGCGTCGAAAAAGGTATCGTTTAGGAACCAGTATTGATATAAAACTTTTGGAATGATACCCAGCCCTATGGCTCATCATTGAAACAAAGTTATGTCTGAAAGATGATTAGATTGGGTCACTGAATCTGTGAAAACAGACCCCTCGACAGGTCCTAATGCCCTAATAAATTACATTTAACATTTAGTAATTGAAATCATAAAATAATGAGTATGTTTTGACTTAAAGGTCATAAGCTATAGCTTACATGGGAAAAAAAACTACAAACATGACATGTAGAATGTGTTTAATTTTTTTGAAACAAATCATAAACTCTGAAAGATTTTCAGAAATTGTCATCTTTCTGTTGGAATTGATATATAGTTTATTTACAGTTATTTTTAACCACCATCAAGTGTTTGAAAGAACTTCTGATTACAATCTAATACGTGCTAATATAAGCTTTTTAAAGTACTGTCAAAAAACCTCCATTATTGTTTATTTCATTCTAACATATATGTTTTTTATTGAAAATAACCAACTTATTTAATTGAGCTTTATTTCCGCACAGGAGAGACTTGGTATCAACAGGGTCCAAAAATGTTTTGAGCTCCATTTCCAGAAGTATTCGAGAATGCATTTGACCAGATTACACTCGTAGTGTAGATGCGGATGTGGTTCAAGCGGCCACAACTTTTAAAACGTACAAGAACGTGTGCTTATCAGATGGTATTTAAGCATTGACAAGCTGAATCAGAAGTATTGTTTTCTGATTACACAAAAAAGTAAGTACAAGCAGATGTAATATCTGTAGAACCTTTAGAGCTTGAACACATCTAGAGGTGGTCAAAAATGCATCTGATTGGATTTCTGTTGTAGTGTAGATGCACATGTGGTCAAATCCTCCTTCTGCCTACGGACATGACTTTTTCCGTGGTCTTCGTTTTTGTGATTGTACGGCAGTAAGCGTGAGCTTGTTTTGTCCATGTAACTGAAAAAGCCCATACATAAACATGCACGGAATGCTGTGGAGTATCTTAATATTAGTGCGCATGTGTGTCTAACCCTTTCACTGCAGCTTCGGCAAAAGCAGAAGAACCCTCGATGGAATCAGGACAGAACTGGTCATTTTTCTGCTTTGACCCAGTTTGAGCTAAAGAGACCCCAAAAAATGATTCTTGCACAACCTTGCTTCTTTATGGATATGGTTTTTTGGGGGTTGATGAGCAGTTTTGTTTTTGTGCCATACCTTTTAAAATTATAGCCCAAAAGTTCAGTTTAGTTTTATAAGACCATAAACCATTTTGCCACGTAGTTTTAGCAAAATGTAGACACTTTTTTTTTATTCTTCTTTCTTTCTCTCTTTCTTTTTCCATGAGTAATGGTTTCCATTTGGCCAACCTAGCTCAGACATGAAAAATACAGGATGTACTTGTCACACACAGCGAGTGGTCAGACATTCACCAACCTCCTTTAAACACAACAAAACAAAGAGAAAACACTCACACAGAGTAATGAACTTGAAAATTAAACTATAGTTCCTTTTGCATTATTTTTAAAAACATAACTACAACCCCACTCATACGTTCCCCATCTTACCTAAAGCTGTGAATACTACACAGTGCTGAGATTTGAAGTGAAGAAAAAATGATACAATTTGAATAATGCCCCTTTAGCAAATCCGTGCAGTTTTGAAAGATAACATATGCAACGTTCTTCTTGCCAGAGTCAGCAGAAGTGAGGGGAAAAACAGTGTATTTTACGTTTGAAACATGGATATTTATCCTACAAAAATCCATGGATTCACTTACGGGGGGTTTTAATGACTCCCCCGGAGCTGTGCCACGGACAACAAACACCGACTTATTTCAACAGAAAGGCTTGGAGGGGTCTGGACAATTTTTAATGTAACTCTGATTGGATCTGTCTAAAAGAAGAAAGTCACATGCATCCAGGATGCTTTGAACGTGAGTAAAAGACTAATTTTAAGTTTTGGTAGGACTAACTTCTGACTCATTCGCAAAACTAGGCATCCGATCAGAGTTGTCACCTTCCCCGACGGTCCTAATGTTGAACTGGGCAAACTCCCGACGACGTGAGCCTGACAAGAGCCCCGAGGGGAACGCACACCCAACAAACTAGACCTGACCGTCGGCTCGGTGTGTCCCTTTAAATCTTCAGCTGGAACGCCTGCATGCTGTGACCTCATCATTTCATGCACGAATGCACATAAACAATGTGTCAGTTGGAGCTATTCTTATTAGAACAGATTTTAATAATGAAAGATTATTCACAGTCTGTCTTGCTCTAGGAGTGGGACAATATATCGATTTGGTGATAGATATTGTCCTACTTTATGCGACACAGGAATCTGTATCTGACGCCAGATATTTATATTTTTAATTAATACAATAAGACGGGGAAGCACAAGGACCTGCAGGATAAACTGATTTACTGCCAGTGTATTAGTTCACGTCTATGTATGAAAAACAAAAAGTGTCTTGAAACAGCTATCAGTGTCGATCACGTAGTTATTGCAGAGCTTGTATTCGGCCCGTGAGTAACCTTTCTGCTAGGACTGAATGATTTCCCTCACTATGAGTGATTAAACATTTCCATTGAAACGTAGCGAGCGCAACAGAGCGAGAGTTTTCAATCAGTTCCTACAGATGTTGAGCTTAAATTCTTGAGTGGTGCATTATGGGATAGGAAGTGGCGCAGAGAAAGCTTTGAGAGTGGCAAAAAGTTTGGCCATTCCTTGACTTTATGCAAATACGGAGCCAAAAAAACAGCCAATGATAACCGATCGCTGTGAAAAGGTGATGAAATGTTTGATCTGAAGCAGTGGTGTTGTAGCAAAGCCAGCGTGCAAAAGAAGCAATGTAAATGGTTAATTCCTCCCTGCATTCATGTGCAGGGCACCGTTTTTATGATAAGAAACAAGGTTGAGAAAGCACTCCTTTACCAGTGAATCCTTTACACAATCTGACTTTACTGTGCTTGGAATTGCTGGTTTGGTCTGGCCAGAGGAGAACTGGCCCTCTCCCCAGGTTTCTTTCTCCATTCTATCACCAACAGAGATTTGGTTCCTTTGCTGCTGTCATCTCTGGTTTGCTAATCTGGGGAAACCTGGTTTCCAGTGATTATTGTCGATTTGATTGCACAGATACTACATAAACTCAACTGAGCTGGACAACGATCTCTTTGCATTCAATGGTGAAACGCCTTTAACTGAAAAGTTAAAGTAAAGTAACTTTATTTTTTTCATTTGACTTTACTGACACATTTGATACTATTAAGTGCTTTGACACAATCTGTATTGTTAAAAACTATATATAAATAAAAGGGACTTGACTCAGGTCAATTTTAAAAAGTACCAGGCTATATAATTAAATGTGTTGGTTTTCACACAGAGAAAAGTATACCCCAAGAATAAAATGCTACATTTACTTAAATTTTTTTAATTGATTTACAGATCACCTTTTTAGGCTGTTTTCTATCAGTTTGAACTGAATTGAGAAAACGTGCACATTTTCGCATCTTTGTTTTCACTGTTAAACAGATCATAATGTATCATTGTAATCGTCTTGCAATATACTGATTATAATAACTATCATAGTATAATTGTTATCGTGAGGCATGTATCATGATTATATTTAGTATGGTGAGTTACCCTGCGATTCACACACAAAACTCAGGAACAGGAAGACGTTTGGACATTTACCAGCCGACGCAGGACACTAGAAACACAGAGTTTAAGATTTAACACGCACCTACAACTCAATAGAAGACAAATGACAAAACAGACACAGGGTAAGGGAGCATCTTTCATAAGTTCTGTATCTATATATGTTGCTGTCTTATATAAAACCTGCCCCAAACATTTAAAACAAAAGTATTTTCACATGTAAATTCTTTTTCTAAAATTATTGTACACTCACGATTATGAACAATTTTGCTGCTGAATAATTCACAAATTTATTCTTGTCATATATTTTGTCTGTGTGTATATTATGTATATATATTAGGGGTGACCTGATATTCTTCGATAGGACGAGCCTGATTCGGTCGTTATGATCATGCCGTTTTGGCTATATGGGGGTGCTCAATATCTGATTTCACTTAGAACTACCTGCAAATTAACATACAGCCTATTAAAATAATGCTGTAAATATGAATCTGAAAAGAAAGAAGCTTCAAATAAATATTTCAACGTGCCTGAATGAATCCAACCACCCCTTTAGGTTTCACTTTCCATAATCTGTGACCGACAGAGGATCTTGGCCGCTATATTTTGCCCTCTGGTCCCAAATATGAGATTGATTGATTGATCAGTCGAATATTAGCAAGACTGGAAAATTCTGATTCGACTATGACAATTCTTAGTCAGGGACACCCCTAAAAGTGTCGTAGTTTAAAGTGAGTTTTGAATAAAAGTGTACTATTAATCTCATAAACTGTCATATTTCATGAGAGGTCGCTAGAAAATGTTTTGTTGTATTTATTTAGAGGTACTTTTGATAATAATATAGATGAACATATGAGAAGAAAGTCACATTTAAGCTCTGTTCTTCCACATGTGTTCAAACTTTTACATGCCTGTCACAGCTTTTTCATGCTGGTTGATGACCGTATTAGCGAAATGGCCTAAAACAATTAGCAATTAAACTGCAGACCGCTATGTTTTCTAATAAACGCAAGAGCTGCATGTAGCCCTCTATGATGTAGTCTATCACAGCGGCGCTGCACGAGCTTGTTAGACAGGGTTCAAAGTCCAAAGCTGCACTAAAAGAATGTTACTCGCCAGCCGCTAGGTAACATTTTTATACAGTTTTAAAATAAAATAAGAAATGTATGACGATAATAATAATTACAATACATTTACTATAACAGTCACACGTAGTGTTTAAATTGGGATCTGTAATATTTATCAGTGTTTTCAAAGAATTGTCTTTTGTACAGTAAAAAAAGAAATGCATTCTTGATTCAAGAAGAGGGTCTCAAATGCCCCAAAATTGTTTTCCTAACTTATTTATTTTAAGTTAAATTGAGAGTATAAATACAGAATCTGTGTATATATTTTAAACTTTTAATTATTATTGTGTAATTGTTGTTTGCTGGAACATGACTTGGAAAATTATCTGCTATTACAGAAGAAAATAATTTATTTATATAATAATAATAAAAAAATGTGTGTGTGTATATATATATATATATATATATATATATATATATATATATATATATATATATATATATATATATATATATATATATTACCGTCATTGGTAATATTATTGCCAAAAATATCTGTGATATATTTTATATCGACCATATCGCTCATCCCTATTTGTCAGCTGAATGAATTTTGGAATTTTGTTGGTTTTAATACTACGTGGAAAAATGTTGAGCATGACTTTCAAAACCCTCTGTATGTAGGCCATGTTAAAACAGGACCATTTGTTTTACAGAAAAGATAATTGTAATAAACTGTCATGGCAACAGTGTCACAAACATAACTACACTGCAGGCTTTTTATTATCCTATTTCAGCTTTCTTACAATATTGGAGGGAAGTTTTGAGTGAAATATGATCCAGACCAGATACAGACCAACCACAACCAAGCATTAATATTATAACACAAGAAATGACACATTATTTTAAGTTAATAATAATAAAATAACAGCCACATGACTATTGATTCCACATCTCCAACACAACAAAGGCTAAATATTTTTAAACTAGAGGGAGAGTGAGCACACCAAAAGTATAACCATGTGGTTTTGGGTTTCCCTTTCACTTGAGCAGCCCTGCCCTCTTGCCACATGGCCTGCCTTTTGTCATACCCATAATGCCTCACGGTTACCTTTACGACACTCCTGAGGACAGCTCCTTTTATGATTGCACAGTCACCTGACGCAACCTTGAAGTGCAGCAGAGTAAATGCAATGAGGCACAAGGTCAGTGCGCATGCACGCAAAAATAGAGATGCACACAAAACCTTCAACCTAGTGATCAGAATTCAGTATAATGCACAGACACAAGGTAAATCTAGACAAGATCAAGGTCACTACACGTATTGATCAGTCACCTAAATGTAAACCATCTGGCCTTCACAAGCGTCTTATAAAAAGCATGTCTCTTTCTCTCCAGTCTGTTAGCAAATAACGGACATGTAGGCCTACTTCTTTTCCAAAAAAAATACATTAAATTAAAAATTTCAAATACATGTATATATGCATATATTTTATAACTGGTTACCATTTCTGTACAGCATGTTTCGTTCATAAACAGTTTAATGTTTGTATATATATATATATATATATATATATATATATATATATATATATATATATATATATATATATATATATTATTTTGATACACACTGCATGGCATACAAATATAACGTGTTTTGACACTAGAATTTCTGTAAATATATCTAATAAACATTTTTACCTGTTTTGACATGTTACATTAGCTTTACCAATGTATTTACGTATAATTATAGACAGGCATTCTGCTACAGAGCGGCAAACCACGAGGACCTATAAACCAATACCAACAAACATAGCACTCAAAAATCACCCCCTGACCAAGACAAAGCTAACACCGAAAGGGTTAACAATGCCCCAGATAAATGTATCCCACATTATAAATGTTTGAACATTTTAATACGACCGAGTTGGCGCTTTTTCCACCTCTCTCCATAAACACACATATATAGGTGAACAGTAACTTCTCAGTCATTGAGTAACTTCAAACAGGCGGTTCCCTTATTAGTGAGGTTTACCTGCACGCAGACACACCCTATATCACCTACACGCTTAGATTTCAAATAGCGAACAACCTGTTAAACCATCACGTGCGAGTACTTTTAGCCCTTAGTGTTGTCTAGGTACACAGCACTCTATATCTGACATACAGCCAGTAACCCTCCAAACGTGGCCTGTGACGAGCTTCGTTGCATCTGTTGCATCTTCGCGAGCAACTTCACACACAGCTCGACCGCAGCACACTTACTTTCCGAGGCAACAGAAAGCTAAGCGCAATTCACGTTTTAACAACAAACGTCGAGCGGCTCGTGGAAACAAATAAGCGCTACGGAGAACCAGCGAGAAAATATCACATTACGAGACGACAAGCCCGGGATAACGTAACAAGCTCGAGGCGTCTGACTGCATTAAAACAACTTCAAACGCAGCAATACATACCAGCTGTTCAAAGCACTCCAAGAAAACGCGTTGACATGTAGGCCAACTGCAACTTCCAAGCCGTCCACTCGGTCTCGAGCGAAAATAAACGTCCACGCGACGCGAGCGCGTTGGGTTTATTCCTGGAAACTTTGTTTCTGCCCAGCGCTAGTCTGTACGGCGGTACGTAGGCGCCATGTTTGTGTTTTGTTACTTTGGTGCGCTCTCGGGTTTCTCGGACTGACTGCTAGAGGCGGATGGACCCGCCCATAAATGACTCGCTGTTTCACATTTCCTCTTCACATCACAACGCCCCGTATCCACAGACCAGCGCGCACCGTGCTTAACAGGTGGCTGGGATAGTTTTTTCCCCACTCTCTTCAACCCACAACACATACGATTATACTTTTTCCTCAGCGTATCAACGTTTGTGAGTTTTTGATCGACATATGCAAAATGTACACAGAAGCGAAGTCAGAAGAAAAACAAATTCTTGCAAATAAAATATTTTATTACAAAACATGAACGCAAACAATATTTTTGTTCGATATTTATCCTTAATTAGTTTGTACATACTGAAGTCGTAAGACAAATGTTAAAAATGTTAACTTCGTTAATTAGACTGATCAAAAGCGCATCAAGCCGCAAGTCAAAATTCGTGGCGGACATTTTGAATCATTAGCATGTATAAAAGAACATGAAGATGCTAGTATTCATCTAGCGTCACATTCACTAAACTGGGCAGGGTGAGGTTCCCTGCAGGACGAGGAGGGGAAAAACTCTCGAGCTTGTCCAAATCAAGAGAGAAAAGCCTCTCATCAGTCCACTGGCCTGGGCTCTTCCTCGAATGTACCGGGGTCTTCTCAATATTACAGTCGTAGAAAGGAGATTTATCTAAAGAGGCCTCATTGCACACCTGAGCAGTTTTTCCATCAAGAGAATCAGATTCAACAGGAGACCGGATAAGTTCTTCCTCTCGCTCCTTGTTACTACGCACCTCTGCTGAGCAATCACTATTAAATGACAAGTCATCCTCAAAGAGGTATGGGAGCTCTTCTTGAGCAATGCTGAAGTTAATAACATCACTTGACCTTTGGCTGTTAAGAGCCTCCAGTTGTGAGGAGTCCCATGGCACAGTTGAGTTGAGGGATGACCCCTGCTGGACAGGAGGAGTGCAATGGGCAAAAGTAACAGAAGATAATAGGGACGGTTCTGGACTTGGTCTGGTGCAAGGGCCAGTCACCTCAGCCATGGGCGTCTTAAGCCAAGAGAGGCTGTCTTGTGGATTCCAAGTAGCTTGTTTCTTCTCAGCCATGCCTTCCTCCACAGCTTTTCTCCATGAACTTCTCACATCTTTGACTAGAGGAGAATTAAACGATTTTAAATACACCCGAGTTTCACAAACAACATTTAGAACTCAAACACTAGTGTAGACGTCATCAAAAAGACATACTCAGACTCTCAGGGGTGCGGCACAGCTGTTTCCTTGCTGAAAAGGGATCTGATATGACATTTAATAACTGTCCTAGGTCCACGTCACTCCTTCCATTGACTGGACTCAAAATCACAGCCTCAGCAAACTTAAAAACAAAAACCCACAAATTAATCCTTTCACATTGCACATGCATTTGTATAACCTTAAACCGAGAGTTGTCTGCTCCGTATCTGTCCGTGGCGATTTCTCTCAATTCGCACCGGTCATCAGAGAGCAGGTTTGATGTAGGGAAATCTTGTGATGGGTAGAGCACTGCTCAGGACTACCCATGTATCGGTTTCCCAGAGCAAATTATACAAAATCAAATGATAAGGATGCAAAAATTCACATACTTGACTTGCCAAGTTGTCACACTCCAAATCTAGAATTTCAGCCTTGTTCTTTAAGACCGAGGTCTTCATCTTAGAATGCAGATTTCTCCTGTAGGAAGCCTGTATAAAAGGGTTTGTGTAATATTATATAATGACCAGTTTACAAACTTGCCCTCATCTTCTATACTATTTTCAGATAAGGTATAATTTGAGGATACCTCCCATTATTTGCATGACCTTCAGGGGTTATTTCAAAGAGCAGAGTTAACTTACCATCACTAACCTCTAAAGGCAACAAGGAGTAACCTTGTATAGCTCAGGGTATGTTCACAGTGAAAACATTTTCAATAGGGCACTGGATCTATGAGTCACCATGGAAACAGAGGCTAAGAAGCAACTCATTCTAAAGTATTTATTTACATTCCTAGGGCACATCACTCTTAACTATGATGCAAGCCCCTTCAATAGGGCATGTATACACTGACATCTTTGAAGTAAACTAATGATAAAACAACCTACCATGAATAAGTTGCTTTCTGGAAAAAAAACCCTGAGATTATTGGATTACCTATCCATACACTTAACTATATGTAGCATAACTAGATTTTATGCTGATAACCCATGTTGCTAGAGATGAACAGCAAGCAGGGATGTGTCTAATATAGAAAGAAGGGGAGGTACAAACAGGAAAGTATGAAGTTTAGCAATACAAAACTACCTGTATTGGACTGGGTGTCTGAGTCACAGACTTCATTTTAATTGGGTAGGTCAAAGGAGTTTCACATGGTGGTGCATCACAAGTCACTGGTTTTGGAGAAAAGCAGCTGTCAGAGAACAGCAAGACCCCTTTATGGTCATCTTCCTCAGAAATGCTGTTGGAGGAAAAAAAAAAAAAAAAGTTACATGAACATGGAACAAATGTTATCTTCTCAGGCTTTCTCCATTTAGAAACACTTCATTTGTGCTTTACATTTTCATTTCTGGCTCCATGTGGACTTCTGGTTCCAAATGGATTTCTGCCTCCATTTTCTCCAGTTTTCTTTGTGATGGCAGTTCTTAAGTGAGAGAAAGAGAGACAGTACAGAGGTTACACCATATCTACAGAAGAAAAAAAAATTTACATAAATTCAACCATCCGAGCTGCTAACTTACCATCTAGTCTATATGGATATTGTAAGATGATACTAGCCTCAAAGCTAGCCTTAGAAGCTGGCTCAAAAGAGAGAGGAGCCATTGGGGAGACGAAGTCAAGAACCTGTTGAAGGTTACAGATAGCAAATCAGTCATACAAACTAAAACAGAATAACACTTGCATAAATACTGCGAGATGTGTAGACAAAGTGCGTGACATAAATAACTTCAATAGCTAAATAACTCATTGCATAGAATCACAACTTTATATAGCTCACCTAAATAGAAGAACACTGCCTTCCTTACTCAACCTGAATGTTGTTCCAAACCTGTATGAATTTCAGCTGACATCAGCCATTGACTTCCATAGTACTTTTTTCACATTACGAGGGCCAGTGACAAATGTCTAGTTACCCACATTCTTCAAAAAAAAAAATTATTATTCTAATGTTCATTTTAGCAAAAGAGAAAAATGCATACTGGCCTGGAACAACAGTGGCTGAACTGTCCTTATAAAACCAAACAAAAGCTGTTATGACTTCACTTACAGGATCCTCTTTAAGAGAAGTGATCAGAGGTGTTTTTTTCAAGCATTCTGCCCACTTGTTCTCCCAGTCCTCCTCCAGCCTCCTAATGGAGACCTTCAGCTCTGATGCATTCTCTTTGATTAGTTTCCGCCTAGGAGGAGGGAGGGAAAAATATATATATATAACAAACAATTACATTTAAGTGTCAAACTGAAACACTATAATATTGTAATCAAATAGTAAACAACCAATATAAGTCCCCATATTAATCCCAACCATTCACCGCTTCACATGCCTTTATACTTCAGGTGCCTGATCCCAGAGGGAGTGGTCACAGATTTAAATTGCCAACACATGAATTCAATCACACACTGATTAATCATCAGTCTAACTCGCAAGTGACAAAAAAAAAAATAAATAAAATCCCCAATTATTTGTATGATAAATAACCAGGAGTTTTACTGCAATAATTAACAAACAACTTTATTAAATGACACTTAAAAATCGTAAATGTGAAAGACCCAATGTAATGTTTAATATCACATTTATGGTACCTTATAAGCTTGAGGTTTTCTTTTGAGCGGCTGAAGAGCAAGGCATGCTCTTGGAGGTCTTGGTGTTGGAGCTGTACACGGGGCCTATCATTTCTCTCTCTCCTCACTTAGGATGTGTAATCCCTCATTTAGAAGCGCCAGCAAACACAAAAGGACAGGCTGCCCTCCTTTATATAAGCTACCAACACTAGACTATGGACACAGACAGAACTCATTGTCAGATGTTTCAACCCCAAAATGTCATGCCGACCTATCAAACTTTGAGAAAAATTCATTAAAATGCATACCTTCTGTAACACGTTAAAAAGGTTTTCCTTACCCTTTCTTCCTATAGCTCTCACCTGGTGGGATAAGCTCTCCATCCTCTCACGCAGAAGCGCAGGTATCTTCACGCTCAAGTCCTGTGCACCCAAGATGTACTGGTCTACCTGTCCATGTATCACACTCTCCACCACTTTTCGATCTACTTCAAGGGGGGATAAGACTCTGTCTGTCTCAGTCCAAAAGCCTCGCACCTGAGAATGTAAATGATCGGAAATGTAACAAGTAGGTATGATTAAACTCATAATTGATAGAAAAACTTAAAAAAATAAACTTGGTGCAAACCTTTCGGTTTTTTGCATGAATGTCTTCTTTTAAATCTGTTTCACAGTCATGTTCTCTACAAAAAAGAAACACTGTTTTAAGTGAAGTGAACATGAAACCAATAGTCTGTGCGATTTCAATTTACTCAAAAGAGCTGTCAAATCAAATTTCTTTAGAGATTTACTTTAGCAAGTGATCATATTTGGCATCTTCTGCATCAAGGTCCCTCAAAGATGTCTCCAAACCTCTGAAATGTAAAAATAAATAATGATAAAATGTATACATATGTAATTCTTCCCCGAGTAGAGAATAAGATATTACATTGTAGGATCTACCCCAGGTGTGACAACTGTTTGAATACACAAACAAGCTAAATCAAGTCTCTCAAGGTTGTGTGTGATCTGTGTCATATAGGGAATACGGTATTCTATCAATCCTTTAACTTCAACGAGAAACTGCATCCCTTACCCACTGCAATAGTCGCTGTTTTGTGACAACCAAAACCAATGGCTTGTGCAATCGGTGTAAATTGCTAAATTAATTACTATTTGAAACAGCAACAAAGATTGCTTCCTGAAAAGTACGGAATCTGAAGATGGTGATGACGACGCAAAAGATGCACAGTGCCTCGGAAACGGTAAGAAGGTTTGCAGCCACTCACTTAGCTCTTTTCTGGTAGTCTTGAATGAAAACGTCCTGCTCAACAGTCACTCTCTGGAATTGTCTCTTCACCAGGTGAAATCTTTTCATCTCCAGCTCCTTTGAACTCGCTGGAACAGCAGCAGCTTCAGGGACCCAAGTGTCATCTAATTGTTAATGTGCACACATAAAACACAGTTATATCAATTAGAATACCCTCAACGCCCTAAGCCCTAAACAACACAAACATATTGATGATATACAAGGACAGACTTAATTTGAGCAAATATTCCTTTTGAAATTGTTGCATACTCTAAGACTGTGTCAGACTGAGAGTGACCTCTCACAGTAATCTGTAAAAAAGGGATGGTGGAGTGCACTGTGGAGCTTTCTGGAAAATGTCCAAAGAAAACATTAGAGAAAAGAATGAATAAAACCAGAATAAGTACTGGTCTGGCTTTCTGGAGATGTGGAGCCCTTTAAATTGCTATAAATTTGACAATATGCTCCAATTTTAACAAAACAATAACATACATGTTTCTACATGGATAACATGTCATTCCTTTGACGTGAGGGAAGTGCTAATGTGCTGTGTAGCCTAGGTAGAACTCAATTATAACAGGTAGCCTTTTTGTTTCACATTATTTAAGTTACCCATAATTGCACTATTCATCATGACACTAACTGCTGTTTTCTAAAGAAACTTGGCCATTTCATTATATCAAGCAAAATTTGTGCAAAATCATAAGCAGCCTTGGCAAAACCCCTGAAATCCTGATGCCTCTCATAGTGGAACTAGCCAGGGATCACGTTAATTACTTAGCTTCTACCAGCTGCAGAGCAAGTAGACGGATTAAAATAACATTTTAATCATTTTAATTACACTGAACATTTACATTAAACATTTCAGAGTAACACCATCTTGAATGTGTAGTTTTCATAAATTGTTGAATGTGTTTTGAATCCATTTTTCAATGGATTTCATTCAATTCCTTCAATACTACATAAAATTTCTAAAATATTATTAAAATAATAATATTAAAATAAAAATATTGTTATATTAATAATAAAAATATTAATAAAATTTCTAAAATATTAAAACATCAAAATATTTTTTGCTGTACTTGTACAATAATACAACCACCCCATCTTTGACCTAGATGAATGCAGGCGCTCTAACATGCAGCTGCTCGAAAATTATGTCGTTTTTTTTTTTTTTACAAATACTTCAGAAATAATTTGAACCTTATACGTGTAAAATGAAAGCAACAAAAATAGGGCTTTATTTTTGCTTTTTTTCAATTATTTTTCATGTTCTACATTTGTTCCATGTCGCAGTAAGTTTTGAGAGTCTGTCTCCTAACTAAAAATCAGTTTCTAATACTTACTGCCAGATTCTGAAAAATAAATTCTTCATACAGAGGTTCAAGAAGATGTGATGCTGGTCCTTCAAGAGTCGCTCACAACTTACCTGTCCATAAAGCCTTTGTGTATTTCACAATAATTCAGCATATTATTCTGATTAGTGAGGGTCTTTTTTTACCCAAACAAAGTCTGTGATAACCCGACACCTCGAGCCACGGATGCCACGTGGACTGTTTTACCAGGGGTGTATTCCAGAAAGCAGGTTATGTGACATACCTGTGAACGAATAGCCTCAGTATTTGGTTCCTAAATCAGGGGTTACTTTCAGGGCAAGTAACCATAGTAACTTGAAGATAACCTGTTCAGTAGCAGGGTTACTTCACTACACTTTAGTTCACTTCAGCACACACAATTATATATTACAATATAGCCAAGTATATATATATATATAGTGCTTTATAATTATCATAAGTAATAAACATGGTTATATTATTCTAATATGGTTGTTATATTTATTTTATTGGCATATATAATAGCTATCTGTATACATTATAAAACACTATTACGACAAGGTAATGTTTAATTTATCATATTCTATCAATTTATTATGACAGCATGCAGAAGAAACAGCATGGCAGGTTTTTTCTTAGCATCTGTTTCCATGGGGACACATCGTGCAACGTTTCAAAATCGTCTTTTTTTAATATTTTGTTTAGGAAAACAATGGCATACCTGTCGTAAACGTCTTCAGTGTTTTCAGCATGACATGTTTAGATAAGTGGAGCATCAAGTTGATAAACCGTGGTCCAAAAGCAGAGAGTAAATGTGAGGTGGCCACCTTAGGAAAAGCATTACCTTCTTCGCTCTAAACATATTTATTAAAAAAAAAAACATTAAAAGCAGGAAAAAAATTTAAAAAAATTTGGAATGTAAAAGGCACAGTAGTAACAAAAAGTTATGTATTAAACATCAAGCAAACATACCGCTATCTCTTGGAGCCATGAAAAAGCCACCTTTCGAAACTCAGCATCACCTTTGCGATCCCAAATTGGCCAGCAGTGTCTAAAAACACAAGAAGACTTTCAAATACACAATTCAACTTACAATTTGTAAAAAATATATACGTTTCCTACCTGAAAACCTCTTGGGCACGTGTGGGATTCAGTTTATTAAATAAAAAGTGGATGACAACGTAGAACGCCTCTTTGTTTGGTTTATCAAACATGTTCCTGTCAAACAAACAAAAACAAATAACCAAAATTACTAGCATCATTATTATTATTGTGTATTTTTAAAAGACACATAAGTTAATTGTGCTTTCTGGAATACACCCGAGATCATTTCAGCACTTTGATTTTTAGATTGTGATACATGTGTCATTGTTGCTGTTATTCAACAAGCAACACATTTGCACAGTATACACCTGCACCCTAACTTACAGACAATACTACTCGTTCCTAGTCCACACACACGCACATTAATCTTAAAAACATTTAGGATTTTCACTTTGTCAGCATGCTATCAGTTCATTTCTTCCCCCCTCAATGTATTTTTCACTGTGTACAACCACTGTGTTGTGGAGCATGAGAAAGGTGTAGCTTGTCGGACACAGCAACAGTAATGAAGGGAGGCTTTCTTTTTTTTTTATGATGTTAAACGTGCAGTGAAATAAAATAGCCCTAGGTGTCACATATTAACACACGTTTAATTTACATTTTTATTTAATTTTTAATAAAATGTTTTTTTTTATTTCTGAAATCTAATGAGAACACCTCATTTAAATATTTGAACAACAGTAATAATAACAACAACAATAATGATATTATTATTATTGTTGCTGCTGTGTTAGCTATTGAGAAACGAGTCGGCTCAGTTCTATACAAAGATTGATCAGGACACAGCAAAGAAAAGAAAAGAAATAAGAAAAAAAAAAGCAGCGTGATCAGTGTATTAAGACTGTTATAAATGTTAACTGTTGTATAAATAAATCGTGTTATTAACGTTAGCCCCCAGACTTCGTTATTGCGAGATAAAGAAGAAGCTATTCAGTTAATAGAGGAAAAAAAAGGATAACACTTACATTCCTAGATTGAGATGTTTCATGTTTTTGCTAACTGTGTCCGGTCTGAACTCGAGGCACAGGAGACACCACCACAAGTATTTACCGTTTGTTTTCTGTAATTTAGACATCTCTCATAGTAGAGCAGCAGACGCTTAAGATTTACTCAACAGTTCGCAAGCTATCAACAATAGCCCGATCACACCACGATAATCATTTTAACGTTTGGTCTAAATACGACAGGCTTACGAAACACACTGAAAAGTGTTTACATGTATTAAGAGCACAAGCAACTTCCTTCTAACCGCCAAATTGTTTGAGCGAGTCGCGGCTAATCGTCGCAAAACTTTGTGAGGACAGCCTTTCAGCCCGATTTATAACTACTCTTGATAGGCTAAAGCAAATGGAGAAGGCCTATTCGCTTAGTTTATATATCTGCATTTAAGTGCACGAAAATACGAGAGCTCGAGGGTGTTGCGTGTATTTAAACACGCCCATCAGTTTGGGCGGGACCTTGCTCGGTTACGTATCCTCCTTTCTACGGCAGCCTGAAAAGATCACAAGTTTAGAAGCGCGTTCTTTGGCTGTGTTCCGCTCCACTTTTAGACAGGCACTCGCGACCTTCCCTAAGCACTTCCCCTCGGACAATCCTCGGTCCCATTTTGAAGTGTTTCACTTGGCGAAGTGGACGAGGCAAGTTTATACGGACAGACCCTCGATCCCTCGATTTTGACAGTCTGTTTCCCTCATATGCACACTTTAGGCCACTCCAAAATACAATACGTGTTTAATTTATCCCCACCCCAAATAACTTTATAATATATGTTTGTTTGTTTTTTACTTTTGTAACAGCCTAACCATACCTATAGATATAGAAAGCTGCACCATACAAAATAATCCCAATTCAGTTCATTGTAAGGGTTCTGTCAGAAGTTTATACATATTATTATTGTTTATTAACATAACACAAACACAAAGTACAGTGGACCAACACCAGCAGATGATATGGCACCTCAAATCATCTCAGAAGCTTCACGCTGGACTTCAAGAAACTTGGTTTTTGTTCCCTCTTTGTGGAGGGTGCCAGTGATCATCTTCTGGACCACTGTTAAATCAGTCCAGCATTTACATTCAAAATCAATAAAACTAATCAAGCTTAAATTACAATATTTTTGACTAATTCAACACTGCAAGTAATAGGGAAACATGGTTGTGTGAGTGTAGTAGTAGAGGAACAGTGATGAATCTACTTATACATTATGATAAATATTCTGAAGAGAGAAGCAGAGGAACTGAAGGCTTTTTGAAGGATAGTTAACGTTAAAGAATTTAACAGGAGTGGATAGTTTATTAACAGCGTTTCTGAGTAGAATTGGTTCATACAGATAATATAGATAGGTTTATTACTATAGTATTCCTGTTCTCTGTGCTGTAGATGGAGGAGCTGAACGCGCAGCTGTATTCAAGGCGCGAAACTCGACTGGCCTCGAGATTTCAGTCTCTCATCCAATTCCCACAGTAGATGGCGGTAATGCTCTATTAAGTGATCTGCCAATAACCCTAAAGAAGAAGAAGACGACGAGAGAAGGGCATGAAAAACGAAGAGGACCGGTTTGTAAGTCTCTGCAGTCTCTTCCTGTACACGTCGCTTTACGGCTGACGTGACGCAGGCACTAGCCGGGCAGCCCCAGGATCAGTTCAACCATGGAGACTCTCTTTAGCCTACCGTTCACCGTACTGGAATGTCCGAACATCAAACTCAAAAAACCCTCATGGCTACATATGCCTTCTGCAATGACCGTATATGCCGTCGTGATCGTTTCATATTTTCTCATTACCGGTGGTAAGAATATTAAACCCATCTCAGGCTGAACTAGCATTCAGCTAACTCTTATCCTGTTGTGTTTATGTGTGTGCACGGAGCATAATCTTTTATCCGCTAGTGTAAGTTTCCCGTACAGTTTTTGTGTATTAGTTTAACTTCACGCGAATATACGCGGGCTTTCGTGTTTTGCTAAATGATCTTAGCTTACTTTCTGTGACAGTGCTGTTGTGGTTAATGAATCAAATGATCGTTGTCGTTATTAATTTAAATGATCTGTCCACACTGTAGACAGAATGACTCGTTGTTCTTTTGCTTCTGTCTGCATGAGCGCGAATAAGCTGTTTATTATGATTCATTCATGTAAAACTTGACAAATGCTTTTAAGTCTTTACATGGTTGGGATCAATGGAACCGTTGTGATCTGTTAATTCCTTCAGGCATCATATATGATGTGATCGTTGAACCTCAAGTGTGGGATCCATGACGGATGAGCACGGGCACCAGAGGCCAGTGGCTTTCCTGGCGTACAGGTGAATGTTTTGATACGAGCCGTCATTATATCTGCCGGATGATGGCGCTTTAGATGAATTTGAAGCACAATCATGCTTGAAGAACATTTAACAATAACCGAAGCAAGATCGAAACACGTACATCCCAGTTATTGAAGGATATCTCCTAACTGTAAGGTGAAAGTGTAGCGCTGAATGCTTGTGTTGTCTTTTGAAGAGTGAATGGACAGTACATTATGGAGGGGTTGGCTTCCAGCTTCCTCTTCACCATGGGAGGCCTTGGCTTCATCATTTTGGATCGGTCTAATGCGCCCAACATTCCCAAGCTCAACCGTTTCCTTCTGCTCTTCATCGGCTTCGTCAGTGTGCTTCTGAGCTTCTTTATGGCCAGAGTCTTCATGAGAATGAAACTACCGTAAGTCGCTAAACATTATTTATGTTTATATTGTATTACACTACCAGACTGAGGTTTGGACACTCTTCTTCTTCTTCTGGTGATCTGAATGTTTGTTTTGCAGTGGTTATCTCATGGGTTAAAGCTGCAGTATCGCAGATTCTACAGGATGAGATGAATGAAAACCTACAGAAATCAACGTTTCGGTGCCAAGGACTACAGTCTTAAAGTCTGATCAGTTTTGTTTTTTTTTCCCACTGCAGAATTTCATTCATCTTTTTATTTTGTGCACACGTTTGTCTAGAAGGACCCTCACCATACAGGTGCATGAAAATGTGCTACATTTCCTTCTCAGCGTTGTTAAAACATTTTCTTGTAAAAAGTCCACCGGATGGTCAATATTGTATTGATATCCATTTTGCATAACTGTTATTTTGTAGACGGCCTGTTCATAAATATGGCTGCTTGATGTGCAGTTTTTTTCTATAATAAACACACAACACACACAACTTTGAAACCATTTGTTTTATTTTTTAAAATACTTTATTTTATAACAAAAATAAATTGGTTATTTACAATAAAATCCTATTTAAAAATGCATAGAATACTGTAGAGTTAAAGCCCCCGATGTTATGTTTGCTTTGAAATACATTTGAAGGTGTGGGATCCATGACGGATGAACTATACCGGGTCTTGGTTATGTTTTTAATTATTTTAATATAAACCGATGATCTATCTCGCTCTCTCTCACATATATATGCAGAACCGTATATATTTTTTTCAAAATTGTAAGAAAAGATATTCGATTCTGCATAACACTTTCATTTTACAACAGTATACATGTGCCCCATCGGGTAAATTTCATCAGGTCTTCATCCTTACTTAAGACGCTTTGTACAAATACAGGTAATATGTCATATGCGGACAAGTGCAAAGACCGGAAGTCACCTGGAATGCTTTAAAACATTCAACCGTTAGGGAGCTCACTGGATGGATCTGGGATGGAATGGGGTGTATTCCAGAAAGCATGCTTAACTTACCGTCAGCCCTGAACTTTCGATTGATTAACCCTAAACCGTCCTTACTAAAGGTATGTAGTTCCAAAAACACATCCGAGTTCATCCAACCCAAGAATATGTTCCTGGGATGCATTCGAAATCGCCCCCTATTTGCAAGGACAGCCTTTTTAAAGTGGTGTCCAAAACTATAGTTGACTATCTGGAGTGCGCTCATACAATCCCACAATGCACTGCAAAAACGAGTGTACAACCGTTATACACTCCCTGATAGCGCACGTACATCTAGGAGCTGTCTGCATTTACATCTGCAAGACATTATTTAGGTTGTTCACTTATTTGCAATATGTCTGTTGGACCTCTCCTTCGAGATGATTTTAATGTATGTAAATCTTTTTGAAAGATGTCTGCCACGTTGTCTGTAGACAGCAGGTGTTTTCCCGACCATGAGATCTTTAACAGACTTTTTGCAGACGTACACGTGCTAAAGGTTCAGATTTACTCGAGGCTAGAGAGCCCCCATAATGAGTGTCGCGCGCCGAATGAATTCCCGCGTTTTGCCAGAAGATGGCGCAGGCCTCCATCGAAGCAAAGCGCTCGTCCACGGCGTGATACGACACGGGTACAAATTCGTTGTACGACCATGAAAACGTTTAACTGGTTTATACGCAATTTCCGTGACAAAATTCAAATAACCCAACACAGCCTTTATGTCCTCGTCGTGTTTCTAATCACGCTTTAACAAATGTTTTTTTGGGAAATGGGAAATGTATTAGAGGCCAGAAGCTTAAATGTGGTGACACTGATGTTATGTATCCGTGGTGTAGTTGTCTTCCACATTTTTTTTTCTAAATATCGTAAGAAAAGATATTAGATTCCACATCCTCCTTCCTACTGTGCTGCCTTTTATGTCGTGTAGAGTGTTTTCTATTAGCTGTTTTACTGCGGCAGACATCAGCGGGACCTGCTGAGTGAGCGTTTCCTCAGGTATGCATACAGTTGAGCAGGCCGCTGCAAAACAAGCAGTGTTGAAGGTGCACTTAAAGTGCCTGATTTGGCATAGATGCATGCAAACCATTACCACAAAACCGCTCAGCGCTAAAAATACGTCCTTCAATTCGACGGCCACAACACAGATAAAGCCATGTAAAGAAAAAATTCTTATGGTTTAGTGCTTTATAGCTTTCCAAAAGCACGCGTGAAAAGCTAAAACAGCTCTTAATGATAATATTGAATAGGTTTATTTTGCTCTGAGGTCATTTTTACTCATAAATCAAAAACACTGATACAGTTCTGACTGGCACCACTAAAATACAGTATATGGCAAAACAATCCTTATACAGTGTATTTTAGATCCATTAAAACATGGAAAAAATGGTTACAGATGTAATTAAAATAGTCTGTAATTGAAAACCGTTAGCCTGTCCCCTGACGTTTCATTTGGATTTTAGCCTTTTGGTTTTTTTGTCATGAGGTAGTGTGCCGGTGCGCTTGTGGCTGCTGCCATTCGAAGGGTGAACGAGGCCGTTTTCATCACTGGGTTCCTTGAGACCAAAATGTAAATAAAAAATATCTTAGATGTCTGATTTGCTTTGATTTCTTGTAGCTTTTACATAACCTGCAATATTACCTTTCTCTTGGTGTGTCCATTCTCTGAGATTACCGCTTCAGACATTTGGAGGCCCAAAGTCTTTTCTAGGTCTAAGATAAAAGAAGAAAACACAAATTGCCATGAGGAGCGTGAACGTATTAAACTAAGTTTCGAGTTACCAAAAGTACCTGTCAGAATTTGGTCAATCTTCTCCACGACGAGTTCAGCATCCTCTCTGGAGAAGCACATGGGAGGCTTGAACTTCAGAACGTTGCGGTGTGGGCCATCAGCACTGAGCAGTATCCGCTGCTCTTTTAGTCTAAAAAAAAAAAAAGTTTAAAAAAGTGTTTTAGCTGCGCTCATTACCATAGTAACTTACATCGCACAACAACATGCTCCGGGGCGAGTTATGTTAGAGATGTCAAACTGAAATTGGACCAATCAGATGTGAGCAAAGTGTGACACATGAAAAAAATCCCCAGTTTCACTTGCTCCAAATTAAAGGCCACTAGTACAAAAAATGGTCTGCCTTTAATGATAATTACTTTATTTTGTGTGATTTATATAATTATATTATTAATCCATTACACACAAGCATTTTTAGTTTAACAGTTATTAAAGCATCTATTTTAAATAGACGTTAATATATACAGTTTGTATGTAATATAAATAAGCTATAGAATCAATAGATAATGCTTTGAAGAATGATGAATTTAAACAAAAAATTTTTTTAGTCTCTTAATCTTTAACCAAGGCGTGTGATTGGCTGTTCACCAGTGATGTCACACATTCATGTGCACATACTACACAAACTCAGAATCAAAGAGTTGGTATCAAAGAGAATGGTATCATAGTACCAGATTGGAGTTGTTTGGTTTTGTCAAATTGAAACTAATCTTGTAACTCTGAATTTGTTCATTTACCTTCGTGGTACAGGCCCTGGAGCCTATATATTATATATATATATATATATATATATATATATATATATATATATATAGGGTAACATAACAAAAAGTTTGGAAAGATAAAAGTCACAAAATTGCATATTGTACGGTATGCTAATAACCTGTTAAACTTTGCTTTTGCTGTTAAAAGTTTCAGAAATTCCTCTTTTATAGCATGACTTGCTCTGACCTGTAAATAACATCTTGAGCTTCAGCTGTGGCAGGTGTCCTCTTATCCCGGTTTCTTACCAGCTCCAACCCAATAAACAGGCCACGCCCCCTAGAAAACAACACACATGACCTTCAGCTTTGAACCCGGTAACGTGTGTTCTCGGCACACTTTCATCAGCACTATTGCGCGCATATTACTGCCACAAACAACCCTGGGGAAATGATTTACACAACTTGCAACATAAAGAGGCCAGGTAACTTCAACTTATGCAAACATAGGTTCAAGGTTCCACTGTGGGACATTATCACTTACATGGCCTTAATTCACACTGCAAATTTATGATCTAACTATAGTCTTCCATCTGGTTTTATTATTATTTTAGAAGTCAAGACCAGGTTAACCAACCTCACATCACCCACCAAAGGGTGTCTTTTCTTTAGATCATCCAAAAGCTGAGTCAGGTAACCTCCGACGTGCAGGGCATTGCCTTGGAGATCTTCCCTCTCAATTACATCCAGCACCGCCAGTCCAATAGCACATGATACTGGGTTACCACCAAACTAGAGGACACAAACACATTCTTCAGCATCATCAAAAAATCTACGGAACATATCTGTTGCTCATCTGATCATTTTTTTAAATCGGTTGTTGTTGTTTCGGTCTTAATTTTGTAGTATATATATATATATATATATATATATATATATATATATATATATATATATATATATATATTTTCTTCTCACTGTGTTGAAGTACTCCATTCCAGATGACATGAAGCTTTCAGTGACCTCTCTGGTGGTGATCACACATGACATCGGATGGCCGTTTCCAATAGGTTTGCCCATTGTAACAATATCTGGTACAAAATCTTCTCCCTGCAGCTGGAAGGCCCAGAAGTGGGTGCCCACCCTGCCAAAGCCCACCTGGACCTCATCAGCAATGAAAATGCCTCCTGCATTTCTCACATGCCTGTGGCGCAGCAAAAGGTTGTGCACAAATTCAAATGTATGTATGTTTGGAAAAATATTTCACACGACGCATGCGTTTTAAGACATTTCAATAGTCTCATAAATGCACACTTGGATCCAAGGTGTTTATAAATGGGCGAACAGTTATAGGTAAAATTATATACTCATATGTCCTGAATTAGCGGCAGAACCTGACAGAAACTTTAAGTAAGCTTAAAACTATTTCAATGAAGGAGAGGAGCAAGCACTTAGTAGTACATACTGTGCCACTTTCTGGAAATATCCGCTGGAGGAATGACCTGCCCTCCGCAACTCTGCAGTGACTCGGCGATAAAAGCGGCAATCTACACAAAAAAGATCCCGTGAGTCCCTTGTAGCCTAGTGCTTATACGTGTGAGGAGTACTAGTCCTTTTTAAAAGCTGCTTTAGATGACAGCCACTGCCATGAGAAGAAAACAAAAGCTGAAGAAAGCTTAGGAAGTTCACAGAGAACCGGGAGGAAAACTAAACATATAGACATTACATCAGAATAAATCCCATGCGTAAAGACCAATTCTTTTTCCTGAAACAGAGGGTTAGGGGTGCTCTCTTTGGGCCTCGAGGAAGCAAGAGTAATTCCCGTCATAGCTCAACCTGGAGAGAAGAGAAACAGCAACAGGTGGAGAGCAGAGGAAATGCGGGGAGGGAAAAGGAAAGGATACAGTTTAAATGAATTAATGATGGAGAATTTAAGAGATCACACAAGAAACCAGAGAACTAAACGGTCCTGTAAATTCATTTAAGGCAAAGACGCACTATATGCACTGGTCAGTTTTGCCATAATAGGTTATTTTTATAACAAAAAGATGAAACACATTGATGAAAGCATACAAACATTATTTAACAGTTACAATTAGTTTTTTAATATTCACTGTGTAAAACTTTAGAACCAGTGTTCAGATCGAGTGCACAAAATTAGAGACTTTAAGCATTTCAGAAAACTTATAATACAAAAAATAAATTAAAAGTTGGCAATTGTTAAAGTAATCAGTCATTTTGGAGGAACTACAGTGTCTGGTGTCTTGCCTTAATGTCAATTATATGATATCATCACTGCAAATTATGAGTTGTCATTTTAAAAAGAAAGGATTCAAATAAAGTTTAAAAGTACAGTCAGTGAAGAAGGCTGACTACTGTGGATCTCAAATAACTTCTCTTACCTTACGTCCCTTTTATGGGCCTGCTCGATTATATCTTTGACATTTTCAGCATAGGCCATGGCTGGGTCAGGGTGGTCCTCACAGTATGTGCCTCTATAAATGTCTGGACTGAGAGCCTAAGGAATCATCACATTTATGAATGTTTAATAAGTGCAGAAATAAATGCTTTTACTATTGCTATCAAATTTTTAAACCTCTTTAACTGTGCAGATATTAATGTAATGAATAATTATTGCATTTATTTATTATTACTTTTTAAAATTATATATTAAAAAACTATCATGGGTAGTCTTATCACTATTTGTGGAATGGTCAGTGCCAAGGCCTTTAGGATTGTACTGTATTTGTAGAATAATGTCAACATTAGAGAGAAGAAAGACCAAAGACACTTTAAAGACACTTTTCATAAAAAATACATGCTAAGTGGTTACGTATACTGATGTGGCTCACTAACTCGAAACACAATACTGACTGATCACCACAGTCAGAGTAGGATGGAGTGATGACCGAAACACACACACACACACACACACACACACACACACGCTCATCCAAACATCCACAGAGGTTTCAAACTAATATTTAACATGCATTTGAGTTATAAAAACATTGTTCAAAGTAATTACTTTTAACAAGTATGAACCTGTATAATGTCAACTTAAAGGAAAGGTTTCATAAAAATAAAAAATAGTTACGTCATCATTTACTCACCCTCGTGTCATTCCAAACATTTATAAGTTTCATTCTTATGTTAAACATAAAAGAAGAAATTTTGAAGAACCAGTCATTTGACTTTCATAGCAGGAAAAGAAATACACACCGTTTGATTACCAGCATTCTATAAAATACCCTTTTTATTTTCAATTTAAGAAAAAACTAAACTCATGCTGGTTTGCAGTGACATGAGGGTGAGTAAATAATGACAGAATTTTTGAGGTGAATTGCTAAAAGTAATTTTAATTCAGAAATGAAATACATGCCCATGGAAGAAGTGTATTCAAGTCATTGCATGCTGTATATAGCAACACAAAAGGACCAAAATAGCAACTAAAAGTTAAAAGTAATTTCTAAATTATTTCAAAAAATGTATCATGTGACACTTAATGACTGCTACATTTCACGAGGAAAACCAATCTATTGTGCATTGTAAATAATATTTCACAATATTACTGTTTTGATGTATTTTTGATCGTTGAGACATTAGAAGTTGGGCTTCTGCACAATACTAGCCGTCCACCTCTGAGCAGTTTTTGACTTCAAGACTAATGTCTGAGCGCTTTGTGCATGTGACCTTATGTCAAATCCAATATGTCAAACGTCTCATGTTGCAACACTCACCACGTGCACATGTTGGCTTGGCTCTGCACCAGCC
>NC_056705.1:33461385-33591385 GCF_018831695.1 Puntigrus tetrazona | reverse complement strand
ATTTTCATTTCTGTACTCTGAACATTACATCAATACATAACAAGAAATAATTGCACTTTAAACAAATGAAAAGAAAATAATAATAACTACACGTCCATATTCCTCTATACACATATTAATCTACATTTAATGAAAAACCTGAAGCATCTCCTTTAAATTTTCCAGTCAATATTTTACTAAATTTGTGTAATCTGAATTGGTGTTTAGTTATGTATATTTTATTTATATATATATATATATATATATATATATATATATATATATATATATATATATATATATATATATATAACGAACTGTTAGTGCAACAAAGACATACAAAACAAAATAAAAAATACAGTTAAGATACAGCTAAAACATAGTTAGGAAACTTATGTTCAAGAAACAAAAAATACCATAATCGTCACATAATAATATGTCTGAGCATGAAATACAACAAAAGGTCTTTCCACTTTCATATTATGAGGAATGCCTGTTAATAAATCAGTTTCCTATTTTAAGAATAAAACTATACATACAGTATAACTATACATAAAGTAGCAGTTAAGGGTAAAAAGAAAAAAATCACTTACCCTTTCTTATGAATAACTATTAAATTCAGTACATACAAAACTACTTTTCTTATGATCTTAAATGCCCATTAGAGGTTGAGAAAATCGACACCATAATCCTGCCACCTCCAGCCAGAAAACACATTATAGCATCAGCAGTGCTGTGATCATACTGTTTTAATGTATCTATTGTGTCTGAAGCAATAAAGTTCAAACTAATGCTCAGAATGGCTTTAAAGCTGTAAAAAAATAAAATGAACAAAATGATGCAATTTTGCACTCTGGAATGTAGCAGTGCCGGTTAATGATAATCACTGCTGATTTAGGATTAAGGCTTTTGATGACTGATGTCAACATCATGCACCTTGTACTGTACATTAACACTGTATTCAATGCTTATTAATACTGATTGCTTTACACTGCTGTTGTTATGGTTACTGAGAATAGCAATACCACACAACCGCTGTATGTCCCATTTGTTGCAAAATATGCGTCGAACGTCTTTAAGAATGTAAAACTTTTAGCTCTAAAAATACATAAACATCATTTTAACCTTAAAATAGCTGCAAAACAATGCATTAAAATGTCATATTTACAACCCATAGCGCAGAGAAGTAGCTATTTCCGAAAAGGAAGGAGTAACAAAAGACTACAACATACAAAATGAGTAAATAAAAAAAAAACAAGCAAAAGTGGTAACGAAAGAGATGGCATCCTGCTGTTTTCAGTAGATCAGACCGTGTAGCTCACTGCTACGAAAAGAACCCCACTGAAGAGTGAACAAAGAAAGGGTTGCAGATGGAGGGATGAAGGTCGCAGCATTCCATGCATCACATACACCATTCCGTAATAAAGATCTCAGTTGCCTGCTTACTCTCGAGCGGCCAAAAATGGTGGATGCATCTTGTGTCCTGTTATTTCCGTAATTTGAATCTTTAGGCTGTCGCTCTCACCACAAGGTGAGAGTTACACAACAGCGACACCGAGGTGCAGGAGGGCCAGTTGCCGCACTGACCTCTGTGCAATAAAGAAATCCGGCAATCAATCACAATTCTTACTTTCTCAAGCCACCAGCCAAGGAGTGACACCCTTCACAAAGTGAAAAAAAGAGAAAAATTAACCCCCTTTAGAGCAGCACATATCAACAAAGACTGACAGGTAGTTAGTGATCTGCAGAAGCCACACTACACAGTGATATGTACATGCTTGTTTGAGGGCGTCTGGATGGAGTCTTTAGTCTTTTAAGCTGGTAGTACGGGCTGGTTTGAACGTACTAAGATCTTTAGTCTTTTAAGATGGTAGTATGCATTGGTGTGAACACGCACAGATCTCGTTCAAGACCCAAAGCAGATCCCTCAGTCGCCTCCTCCTTCTTCTTTTCAGTTAACCCTGTTAGTCTGTTTGGTGTCACTCTCATTCTGGGCCATGCAAATGGGGCGAAAAACACCCTTGTGAATGGTCTCTTATTGGTCAAGACCTTAAAATCCACAGTGCTTATGTGAATGTAACACACGTTGCCGTAAGCACACTGAAATGACAGGAGCAACTACGTGAAAACTTCATGATGTTCATTTCCCGAAAAAAAAAAAAAAAAAAACTGAAGCCTTATTTACAAACTCCATGCGTTTTGTGTTAGACCGATCACTGCAAAGAAAACACAAAGACATGTATGTTTTAATATAAAAAGGAAGAGTTTCAAAGGCCAAAGGATGTGAGCTACCAGTGTATTGATTACAGTCGTGGCCCAAAGTAAAAGAACACTTGACTTATTTAAAAGGTCTCAGCGGTTTTTTGTTGAATTGGAAATTACAATACCCATAAAACAAATAAAATATCAACAAAGTCTTCACTATGCTCTATACACCATATACTAAAGCCATTATAAGGAGATTTAGCTCATTTCTCAAACTAGGCCTATTTCACTGTCAGTGTCACACAATCATGTTCCTTCACAGAAGAAACTAAATTACTTGTGTAATCATTGTCTGGTGAGATTGTGGTTTAATTGATGGTGATGCAAGAGTCTTGGGGCATAGCGGTGCGATTCTTTTTAACGTACTATTCTGCTCATTAAGCCATTGTCCATACCACGAACTGGTATAAATTCAAAGCCTCTAGAAGTAGTCTTGAAGAACATGTTGATCTTTCAACATGGGAATAGTAAAGAAGGAGCTAACTTTTTCAATGCTGTAAAGTGATGCCAATTCTCACCAGAACCAAAAGTGGAGAGGTATGAAAAAGAAACTTTCACACAGCCATGTGAAGCATGTAAAAATGATCGTCCAAAGTAAGACGTCATGAGAACTCTGTGATGAGATAGATATGTTTAACAAAATGGCTATGTTTACAAGCATACTTTTTGGTTCAATTGAATAAATTCATTGTGATTGATGAATCAATGTACTGTTTGCATAAACACTAAATAAAAGTAATCAGGTTGATGCGTGTTTGTATGTCACAAAAAAAATAAAAATTATTAACAGATTTTTTTATATACAGACACTGCACAAATATAGAGCTTCTCACTGTTTGCACATAATAACCACTCTACTACACAGTTTTTTTAGAATGACATGGACACGCATTCATACAGCACTTCATTCAAAATGATGAACTGCTCGTCAATTAAATTAAAAACCGATTATTTGGTTGCATGTAAATGTAACCAATGACTAATAGAGCAACAGTCACTACGTTTACATGCAACCAAATAATCCATTTGTAATTGGATTGATGGCTCAACCGAAAAGCCTTAATCTAAACACCCTAATCAATCCGACTGAGCTCAATCAGAATGAATTTTAGATCAGACTGAAGGAGTAGTTTATTCCTTTTCTAATACAATTGATAGCTCGACCCATTGCCTGCTAATCTACCACGCCAACAGATTTCCCCCTCTAACTTGGTAACTGAACCTGACTGCCTTGTTCCTGACCCATTACCTGTTTCTTATTCTTGTCTCTCGTTTGTTGAGTAAACCCTGCAAATGGATTCTAACACTGCCTTAGTGCCCTCATTACATTTGAAGCTTGTGACATATAAATGTGTGCATCGATCCAATCACTTTGTAAGAATTATAGAACCTCAGACACTTTTTCTGAGACAAAGTGTATTCAAAGACATATCTGTTTAGAAAAACGTTTTTCACCCCTATGAATTAGTCTGTCTCATCCCCTTCCTTCCCCTCACCCAACCTTTCTTTCATTCAGCTCAATCAGAATGATTAATGGTATAATATAATGTTCTACATGAATGCAAGTGATATTCACAGTCATGTCTGCTATCATTTGAATTGTCTCTGTGTAGTACAATGGTGTCAATCTTACAAGAAGTAAACTAGAAGGTGATATAGATCCAAGAGAGAAGATACATCTGGTGAGCCCGATGCCAAATATATCTTTAGGGATCCAGCTAACACTTGGTTTTGGTTCAAGTGTACTTAAATAACAAGGGCTTATAGTACATTTCTGTTTAGGTCAACTGGATGTTGTTTGACCAACATAAATAGGATGAGCTAAACCTCTGTGCATGGAGAAACCACAACATGAACACACCAAAACTATCAGGGAAAGTAATGTTGGTCAGCTTATAGCTATAGCAATGGTTGCTTCATTGAGTGAGCATAGGAGTAGCTGTCTAATGTATTACCTCTGTCTAATAACCAAGATAACTGCGCATTAAAAAGACAGAACATGCAAGAAACCTTCAGCCACCATTGATTACCTTTCTTGTGCCAATCCGTAGACCATACAACTTTATTTAGCGTTCACATAAACACTGCATTCAGATTCATCAATTAGAATGAATGCAGTTCAATTGAACCAAAAATCAAGCATGTAAATTTGTCTTCAAGAACTGCTCATTGGAAAAAGAAGTAGTATTGGTGTAACAGCAAAGAAACAATTACTACATGAAAATTTCACAAAAGAATATAAGAATTGGACAAAGGAAAATTGGTATAAAGTGTTTTGAGCTGATGAAGCCAAGTTTGAACAACAAGTGAAGAGTGTATGTTCATATGTTCAATGGGGGTAGAGGAGAGATATAAACACAGAGAGGTGTAGTATTATGGTGTGGGTGCCATTTCAGCTTCAGGAACAGGTAACTAAAACTGATGGCATCATGGATAAAGTGTACTGCAACTTCTGGTGAGGCATGGTGTACCAACAGGGAGTCATTTCATTGGGCTTGAATTTCTTTTCCATGAGGACAATGACCTTAATCATTCTTCTACTCTTGCCAGAACTACCTGCAATGGAAGAAATCTGTAGGAGAACGATGAAAATGATGGACTAGCGGCCTCAAAGTCTGGACCTCAACCCCATTGAGAAAATTAGTGGTGAGTTGAAAAATAAACTGGACAGACCAATTGTACATTCAAAGGAAAGCTTTTGGCTTTAGTTATCAGGAAATATATTCACACTGAGGGGAAACATGAAATAAAAATCATCAACAAAAGGTGAGTATTTTCAGATCTGTCACGTGTTCTAAAAATTTAGGCCACCACTGTGTGTGTATATATATATATATATATATATATATATATATATATATATATATATATAATATTTAATGTTGTCGAGAAAGGTATGGAATTGATACCCAACAAGAATATTTAAAGGATTTTTGAGGATGTTCTTACCTTCTGCCAACATCCAGGCATTGGGAGTCCATCTGGACCCTATAGTGGAGAAAAAAGTAACCAGAAATACTGTATATTAACAGTATGTAAATATTATATTTATATATAGATGTTTTTAGTTAAGCAGGCTTTCAATGTATTGTTTAACCATGCTGAAACCCCAAAGTGGCTAGCCATGATGTGCTGAAAATAACTAATGTATTTGTGAGACTGTGATGGTGCCACGCAAAGACAAAACTACACAATACTTAAAAAAAACAACAACAACAACAAAAAACAACAAAAACATAGAAGAAACAAAAAGGTCTAATAGATTGAGAAGCATGTTATCTAATTCAGAAATACAGCAATTAAGGATTGGACACTTAAACACTTAAAAAACACTTAGTCTTTGATCAACCACAAGAAAAACAAGCGATTAAAGATTCATGCAAATTATCATTCACAGTTTTACCAAAATGAGGTTTATATTGCATATGTACTTTAAAACATGCATGCCCTAATGTTCTAGTTTAATAACAATCATTCATTCATGTATGCAAAATGACACAGTCAAATAGTTAACTGAAGTCTTTAAACAATGTGATTCAGGATATGGCTTGAAGATTTCTTCATAATTTCTTCTCTTCCATAGGATTGGGTGCCCAATTGGAACAGATATGAGAGGGAAAGAAGAAGGGGAAAAGGCTGGGGGAAAGAGCGACTCATGCTGACACTAAATAATGTCTCAGGAGTGGTTTGACACAAAATGGATTATTTAAGGGAACCAAGGGTAAGTAGTACTGGTTATTTCATTTTAGGAGAGCAAATACTATTCAATTAGCAGAAAGTGTTTAATTTTTTCACTTAGTAAAACTAGAATAAGATTAAATGCTATACCAGAAGGTAGGAAATTCACTAAAATGCTAATACAGGTGCTAGTGAGCAGTTAATGCAGCTTTATGTGACCACAGGATGGTAAGTGGATAGTATATATAGCATACAAAGGTTGTATTAAACAATAAGGGAATAAATTACTGCGACTGATGCTAAGATACAGATGGGAAATTTGTGTTAAAATGCCGTGTGACTTTACTAATAGAAAGCAGACAGTACATGCAGTACATGTGTTAAACATAAAAGGCTATGGGATAACCTACATTAAGCAGGAAAATGGAGGCTTTTTGACCATAAGCATGCATGAGAGGTGCTCAGCGATGTGGGTGATCAGCTGGCAGCATGCACAGGAGAGGTAGGAAAAGAGGATACTGTACCAATTGGCACGGGGCATCCAGCCCATCCAGGCCAGGCTGACCTGGTTCGCCCTTTTCACCCTTAAAGCCCCGGAAACCCTGTGTCATAGAAATGGAACTGGGAGTGTTACTAGGATAGAGGCTGCAAGCGCCCTTCCGGCCTCCAGGCGAGAGAGCACGGCACTGGGGCAGAGAAGAGCGGTCCAGTGTTTTCTTAGCAAACCACTGTTTCTTGATATGACCAGTGTTTTAACCAATTTGTCCTGGCTTTTGTCCATCAGGCTTGTTTTTTTCCAGTAGGCTCCCGTTTTAAATGAATGTTGTTTTCTTTTCTTTTTTTGAAAAACAAGCAGATATTTCAGATATCAAGGATAAGGTGGATTGCGATTTTGACCACAGGACTACTCTTCTCTTTAGGCTCCGCTTTCTTCAGTTTTCCAGCTCTCAGCTGGGACATACCAGTGGGCAGGGTGCATCTAATCCAGGGGCACCCTGTTCTCCTTTCTCCCCCTTAGGCCCCTTTTTGCCCTTCTTTCCCTTCTCCCCCTGTGGACACAATAGCTTGGTCAGTGGAAGAATATGCCTAACCAGAGAAGTTTTATATAGTGTTTTGAGACCAGTAAGTGTATATGTATTTTTTTAGCTGTATTTAAAGGTGCACATAGTAGCCTAATTGTTTATATTATATTGGTTGTATAATATAACTAATATATTATATTAGTTACATTAACAAGTAGCGTTACTGCATCATGAATAGCTCATCAATATGCTCTATTCACTATTTAATCAATTTAGTAGAGGTCATGATTTATTTAACAAATTGTGCCAATTATGTCAAAGTGCCAAATATGTCATGTATCTCAATAGGAGATCAGCTTAAACTATTCATTAAGGTGGTGAAAAGTCTTCCGGGATACATAGTACCAAAATTTCAACAACAGGTTCTTCAGTTCATGTACATGGCAAGGTGGTGTTGATGTTGCATTAACCGGCTTTTCGAATGGGTCAGTGTCATGTGAGTTTGGAGGTCAAAAAGGATAATGCCCCGTGTTGCACTGCCAGACTCATCAAGAAGTGGTTTGAGGAGCATGATACTTAATTGCTGATACTTCAATTCAATTCAATATTCAATATCATGCTCCTCAAATCACTTCTTGATGAGTCTGGCAGTGCATCTTTGAGGGCATTATCCTTTGTGTAACAACCATTACCGCAAGGAACAAGGTTGCCGTGAATGGATGCATTGGTCTGCATTAATGTTCAGATACCTGACAGGTGTCAGTAATTGTGACCACAGGCCTGTGTCTGCCCAGCAGTGCATCGAGGTGGCACATCTGCTGTTGTTTATCACCATATCTGTGCTCGGCCATAGACGGGATGCACCAGGAATCTTGATTCGTCAGACCAGGCCACTTTCTACCAATCATCCATTGTCTAATCTCGACGCTCAATGATCTTGAGCCTATATCACATAGCAGTTATTAAGCTGAACTCTACTAAATAAGCACACTGTTGCATTACTAAGTTTCGTTTTTAAACACTCCATAAAGTGCCAAAAATAAGGTGACTTGAATTAGGCATGACTGGAGTCTTGAACTTTAATTTAAACATTTTCCAAAGGAAATTTTGGGTTTTTTTAATCAGGAAAAAGAATACTTTGTGCACCGTTACGGCAACAAAATATATTGGCAAAATTCTTCTTTCCAAAACTGAGTTGTCACAATATAAGGAATTTAATGCATAAGTGAATTAAAACATTGAAACATTTAATATAATGTTTATTTATATATATATATATATATATATATATATATATATATATATATATATATATATATATATATATATATATATATATATATATTACTTAAAAGTGTTGCTAGAAGGGAAAGGGAGGTTTTTAAAAACAGGAAGTTAGATGGGAATATCAGATAGGAATACACTAAATGATAGACAGTCAATTAAAGATAAAGGGAACAAGACTGATAGTAGTCTTACAGGGCACAAGGGAAGAGAAAGAGAAGCAGGAAACACCCCAAAAGCCCACCCCCAACAAACCACACAAACAGAAAAACTGTATCTGCATCAGGCTGTGACAAAATCAGAAAAGCAAAACTTCCTCATTTTCCACATCTTGGTTATAACAGTATATTAAACATTATGCATGAATTAAATATTATACATAGTCTGGTTATAACAGTTCAGCTTTGACATTCCAAGAGACTTATTTTGAATCTTAAATGATGACAGTTAAAGAAAAATGAATCCATGATAGATTGATTTTTAACATCAAAACCAATGTGATGAAATGGTCATGCTGCATGCAGACACATATTTTAAGGAAAGCGACAGAAAGCAAAGTATTCTGGAGAAAAGACAAGCTAGAAATAAAGCACCTAATATTTGTTTAGGCATGTAACCCTGGTTTCCATAATAAAGAGCAAAAGCTGTGTCTGAAGCACCCCTATGTCACCAGAGCTTCATAAGGATGTGCCTACAGAATCATTCCTTAGACTTTAGATGCATCAAATGAAGCAATATAAAGCAAATAAAGCATGAAGCAGAACTCACGCAGAGTCTTGTTCTCTATTCAGGGAACCAGGGTTACATATATAACTGATACATACAGTTTACATATTCCTTTCATATGTTCAATCAACCTGTCTGTAGCTATTGCTATAGAAACCCTATACCATATACAGTATTTAATTTAATAAAAGTAAAGGCAAACTCATCCTGTTTATGGATTTATGCAGCAAATGTAATGAGCAATGAGAGTTGCAGCCTTTCACACTGGACGACCTTTGTAGATTTCACTCTACTAGTGAGGCATCTTTCATTATCTTATGGAATTATTTTTATTGCTGACATGCAAGTCTTTTGACTGCTCTACATCATCTCTAAGGTTCAACACACGGATGCCCTTAAGTTGCAATTGAGCCTTTGTAAATGCATGAGGGGCTAAGACTAGGCCAAAAGCAATCACTCAGAATTAATTTAAACTTTGTCCCCAACATGATCCAAGTAAATCAAAATAAAATCTATTGTGATAAACCAACTTCCTTGTCAAATCTTCATTATAATATATGCTTCTCTGTAAGCATCAACGTTTTAAAATGATGTGTAAGACAGGTCACAATGTTATTAAGAGGGTGATGATGGTAAGAAATAGGCAGCAAACATTTCTGCTGGCATTGCGATACCCCTGCTCCACTAAATCTATGATGGTGCTGAAGTCAGAAGTAGTATTCCTTATTTCCGATTACTGACTTGAACTGAGAGTCTCTAATGACAAGATCTTGATCTGGAAAGAATGGAGGCAAAGTATAACAAGCCAGAAAGAGCTGATTCAGTTTAAACTGCATCCCTGCTGGACTGGATCTGGCCAGCTTTACCCTGATTGCTATAGGGCTCTCCAAACCCTAGATCTAACCCTAGACCTGCAAAGATCAGCTCCTTTGCTTTGGTTAGATCAATCATACAAGGTACCACGACTACCACAACAACTGAGCCAGGAGCAAATCATCAAATTATTTAAGTCTTCACAGTGCACACAATCAGATGTACCACTGAGAACTGCTCAAGCATGAGAAATTAGGTATACACTTCCTAACTGATAAGATAAGAGATGAGATCCAAGCTGGGTGCTGAAGCATAAAATTTCAATGCAAAAAAACGTTTATCACAGGCTGTAAAAATGTAAAAGAAATAAAATAAAATAAATAAATTGACACCTACTATAAGGGGTCAAAACGGAAATTTAATTAAGGTTGGAACTAAACTGCTGCCCTTCAGGAACTGATTTTGACAACCTGCGTCTTTAAGAAGCATACAGTGCCTTGAGTGTTTCTATTTCTATGGATTTTGATGCAGAATCGAGTGAACCTATGAAGGGAACTTTTAATTTAATATATTATATTTAATATATTATGAAGGTTATATTATATTAAGGTTATGCGTCACGGATTGTGGGCTGAAGCGTCTGATGTATACGGCACAGTTAGCTGGAAACACTTCCATCAGTTTTGAGGCCGTCAACGGATTGGTTGAATTATTTAGGATTTCAGGAGACATGTGTCACCTTCTAACGTTCCGCCTGAAACGAAGATGCCGTAATGCCAAAGCCTCTTATGTTGCTAGATTTTCAAAAGTATGTAAAATATTGTGAAAAGTTTGCAGCATAGAATCCATCCAATAGTTTTATGCACAGGTATGATGCAGCACAAAACAAAATGTGATTGGCTGCTTTACCTTTCGGTCATGTGACATCATGGGAGGGCCTTAGCCATCAGTCTGAAGTATGATGCACCACGTAGGATTTAAATCAAACTTTGCTTATCAATACATACATAAAACATGTGCATATGTATTACACATATATGTATTATATATGTAGTACACACAAAGTACTACATGTTTGCTACAGGATGTTCAATATATATACATGTTGTTGTTATTTATATGTATGTGTGAGCATGTGGTGGTGTAGGTGTACTGTATATGTATGGATCGAGTTCATATGTATAAGCGAGTGTCTATAGGTGTATGCATGTGTCAAGTTTATATGCATGCAAATTATTCACAAGTGCATATGCATTCATAACTAACATAAAATGTATTGGTATGGATGTCGTAGGCCGCTGTACTGTCCAAAAATATAGACTTATCTTCCTAAAATCAGTGGGAAATGATAGCTGATTTACAAGTATGTATACATATATATACATATATATATATATACATATATATATATATATATATATATATATAAAACCATCCAGTAGTATACATGTACATGCTGAAGGTTTGTATGCACATGATTTCTGTATGTATTATGTATGTATAAAGTAAAGATTGATTAAATCCTACGTGGCGCCTCATTTGAAGATCTGGCTATTTGAGACTATATTTAGGATAAACTTATAAACTTAAACTTAGCACTGAGGTAAATGCAGTGCAACTGATTTAGGAAAAGAAGAAGAAGAAAAAAAGAAGAAAAAAAAAACATCCTAATAGGGCTGGGCGATATGGCCAAAAAATGATTTCAGTATTTTTTTTCCATATCAGTCGATTTCGATCATTATCACGATAAATGTCCATTTCTTTCTTTCTGTCAAGATTAGAGACAGATCTTTGCTTAATTGTGGAAAATGTAAAAAACCAGACATTAGCTGTGGTTTTAAACTACGGTCAAACCATGATGTTCTGCATATGCTGAGTGATACTGTTTCAAATTACAAACGGGTTTGTGTTGCCTAAAATAATATCAATAACATAACATATTTTCGTCTCTTAGAAATACACATTTGATAGCAGCTTTAGTTGGGATACAGATTCAGATTTATGTTCATTATAAAAATCGGTAATATCTGTAAAATTCTAAAGATGTTTTTAAACTACTGGTCTTCCATAGTATCATACATTTAGTCTTAGATGAGATAGATAATCACAGTTAAAACCACAAATGTAGCACCTCAATACATTTAGTATAAACGCATTAAACGCTATAGATTAATCACAAATATCCTGTAATTATATTCCATTGCTTATCTATAATACATTTAATACACGTCTATATTAATAATATAATAAAATTGGACATGAACGCCTACATTTTTGACTCAATACCATGGTGCAGTTATTGTTACTGTAGTAAATCTATGGTAAATTGTGGCGAACCATCCTCATGCGCCATAAACATTACATCGAACACTCATTGCCGTATCAAGGAAATATATCGCTCGATAATTATCGTTAAGTTTTATCACCCAGTCCTACATACAAATTAAAAAAAAAAAGAATCCTCCCTTTGTTAGGATACTGCATTTTAAAGATAATATTTTAACACCCGCATAAACCTTACAGATGTTTATTTTATTAAGTATACATAAGTATATAAGTATTTATAACGTACCCACTATTTCATTCATGTTTATCAAAGGTCTGGGAAATCTGCTTCGTGTTAAATATTTTTAAAAATACTGAAAAGTGGAAAGTGGAAGGACGATCCTTTCTTATTACATAATTTAGAACATTACCAAACAAAAATTTCAAGTGCCATGCTAATACATCTACTGCATAAAACTAGATAATTTTTTTAAAATGATTTTTTAGTTTAAATGATGTTTAGTTTAATTAAACAATTGCATAATTGTGTTAGCTTCAGACTTTTAAAACACTTGAAATGGGCTTACATTTCCTGCTTACTACATATTGCAGTGGCACATTCTGTGACATTAAAAACTGAACATAGTGGCACAGTGTAAGTCTATGAAACAGGCAGGTGAAATGAAAGGAATCATGCAAGAGAGGAAGCCAATACAGGGCCGTTACAAAAGCAAGAGCCTGTTGTCAATGGACTTACTCTGTATTTCTTGCTGGAGCGAGAATCATTGTTATAAGTATTTTCACTTGACAATAAACTAAACAAAAAGAATGATTTTTTTGGGGGCTTTAATGATTATGGAATGGTAAAATGCTATGTTAGTAATGAAACTCTGAATGATGACAGACAAATATTTATACAACTACAGTTGGAGTAAAAAATATGTGAACCCTTTGACCAGATTTGTTATTTTTTTCCTTATAAACAATTAATGTGAATTAAACCACAGCAATAGACAAACACAGTTTACTAAAACGTGAAAGTGCATAGTGTAGGAAGGGGAAATGTGTAACACTCTTAGATCACCCTTAATTATTGTATGTATAAGGAAACCATGTTTGTCTTTTGTTTAATCTGATCGTCAGTAAAGATCAGTTTAAACTGCATGAATATTGTTTTTAGAAAATCAAAGAGTTCATAAACTTTTTCCCACAACTCTAAATTGTGATTGCTAATTGCTATTGTAGAAGAGAATCCTTAAATGTAAGGTCTTCACACTGATCTTCAACTCCATGGCCCGCATTCGGTCTATATAAAGGCTTTGTGCCTAAACTGCTTTGTAAATGTCCATTGACATCAGATCTAATCAGTAGAGAGGGTGAAAGTTTCATTCCCTGTTTCACAACATCTATGTCACAATCACCTTTTCTCCTCTTTCCCCCATGTTGCCCTTGTCTCCCTTTAAGCCTGGTAACCCCTGCAAAAATACAACTTCAGGTAATTACAAATGCCTGGATACTCATCAGTTCAGGGGTAAAGATCTTCATAGATATTGCTGGCAGCTACTAGAGGGCAGAGCAGTTGCAGGAAGCAACCCGGGTGACAGTAAGAGTCAACACGCAAGTGGTAAATGAGTGACGACTCACATCCATTCCAGGTGTTCCAGCAGCTCCCTTCAAAAAAGAAAGAAAAAAAGCAGGTTACACATTATTTTGATATCAATATAAGACATTCTACTAACTATAAGTAACTAATTCTCATTAATTTGCAACCAGTAGTCTACCAATTCTCAGAGTAGACTGATAGGGTTAGTAGAATAAGTTATATATACTTGCAAAATGTCTCTTAGTCAGTATATTGCATGATGTGGACATGATGTGGAAAATATTAAGCGGACGGTTTTCTAATACTCTAATGACTGCTTCACTTCTATCACAAAGTTAGTAGAATGTCTAAAGTGGACTATCGGTGTTACCAGAAAGCTAAATGTTTTCTGGAACTACAATACTGAATAATGTGACTAGTATTAAATGGCCAAATAATGAATAATTCTTTAATACTTACAGGTAACCCATATGGCCCTCTAGGTCCAGGATCACCCACATCACCCTTCTCACCCTGTGACAGGTACATTGAACAGCACCTTTTATATAAACAAATCTAGTGTATAGCATTACCATACACCCTTTAACATAAGAAAATCAAATAAAAATGAATACCAAATATAATAAACCTTACTCTATCTCCCTTTGGACCTGCTGGACCAGGTGTCCCAATTGGTCCGTCCATACCCTGTCAATAAAGAAGTGTATAAAGTTTTGTGCTTTCATAAAAACTTGTGTCAACACAGTTGATGAGGAAAATCAGGCTACCATAAGCTTTTATTTATTTATTTATATATTTTTTAAGATTCTGCTTTCTATGTTAATCTCCAAACTATCTGCAGTAATTGGTCATGCAAGTCTCAAATAAATACACGGAGGAGCATACATGATAAACAGCATGTTAATGGATGAGTCAGTGTTATAGCTGTGTTAATGTCAAACTCAGCAGTAGAAAGACAGAGCATCTCCTGTTGTTGTTTAATCTCTTACAGTCGCAGAGAGCTTAACATTAATGAAACATTACCAAAGAGTCTAACCACATTCCCCCTTCACCATAAATGTGTCTGTCACGTGACACATTTCTGTATCTTTAAGATATAGGATGGTGCGTGGCGGGGTGAAACGTGGCCACTTTAGACTCACCCTGGGTCCTGGCTTGCCGTCCAAGCCAGATGCTCCCTGTGCATTTACGGAAGTATGAGTGGAGGTTTGAAAAATGATATTAGTACATGATGAACAGTCACTCTGACAAAAAAACAAAACTGTCAACATCTGTGTAACAAACACCAACAAATGGACATTTATCCAGCACACAAAGCAGGCTTGGCTGACTGCATGAGTCACAACAATTAAAACACACAAATGGAAAATTGTGAATTTGGTAATGGTTAGATGATGTTGAGTCAAAATAAGTGGGGATGAAATATGAAGATCCCAGGCTGCATGGTTGTTGTGTACTTACGGGGAGACCCAGGGGTCCTCTGTCCCCCTTATGCCCAGGTTCCCCTCGCAGTCCCTTGAGACCATGCAACCCAGGTTCCCCCTAAGTGGAGAGGAGTGGCAGAGGACAGTTCAGGAAATGCTGGGTAACATTTACTAAGGAGGCAACGATCTTGTCTTTTGAATTCTAGGCAATTAGCACAGGTTTAAATCCTCCTGAATAAATTGTACCTGATAGTCTACAATGAGACTAAGATACTTTTGATACAGGAGTACAAACAGTGTGAGTTTAAGTGCTGAAAAAGACCTGCTGCAAGTCTCGCATCATTCTGTATGTACAGAACGACACTGCTTAACTAATAACTTTGAAAATGGTGATTTGATGGCAAGTTTGCAGCATGTCTTAAACACAACATGTCAGTATTCCATACGAAAGTTGGGATTACGTCATTGATATTAACAATAACACAGATATGCTTCATCCTGTAATTATGTACCTTTGGCCCAGGGAATCCATGAGGACCCTGCAACACAACACAGCATTAATAATATCTTTACTTTACTTTAAACTTCGTTGTCAGATTTTCACCAAACAGAAATTCACTGGCATAACAAATCGTATTGATAATTAAATAACATTTACATACAAACACAATCAAACTTAAAAAAAAGGAAAAAAACATGCCATTTGAGCAAAATATCTCTTCAGCCAATAGTATGTGTCTGAAACATGTGTGAAAAAACTCCAATCCCATTGGACCAAATATCCTGTGATGTCTTAGTTGGGTATAAAAGATTGCTTGAATAAATTTTGGTCATTGAAGGCTCAGAAGAATAGGTTGTTTGCACATGATTTAATGTGTCTTGCAATGTAATATTGCTGAGTTCTATGTGTTCCTGAGTCATCATATTTTGTTGACCCTGGAACATTTTAATCGAAAAATGTAATCTTGATAATATCACATCTAAACCTAACCTTACCCATGATTAATGCCTAAAATCAGAGGAAATAATAGATTAATGACACTGCTGTACAATCACCAAACACTGATTGCCTAAACGTCACAAAAACAACTGGTTCTTCAAATCTGATTGGCTAATCTCAATGTTGTTCCAGGGTCAACAAAGATGTTGATCCAAGAACACGTCGAACTCAGCAAAATCAGGTTCTGTGTTATTACACACACTTACGAACAATATATGTACAAACTAATTACCATGCATGTACTGCTATTAAGTACAGCCATATTTTTTATTTGTTACCATGTACATACACTTCAGGTAAGTACATTATGTTACAACATGTATGTTCCAGGGTAGTACACAAACAAAAATAAAGTACTACCCTGACAACTTTAGCCGTAACTTAAAAATAATTGAGTTAACAATGGTGTCGTTAGAGAAGAAATTGAACTAAACGTTTCACTATTAGTAAAGTTAAAGACTTTAGCCAAACACTTTTGAGAGACGCACAGACTTGCAGAAGTAATTCACATGATCTCTCTCTTTCTCTTCTCTTTCTCTCTCTCTCTTGCTGATAACTTAGTTATTAACTGCGTTAGTCTGCTATCAGAGGCTAAACAAAGGCAGAATGCCATAACTCATTTATGGCATGCCAAACAAAGGGAAAGATCAGTAACAGGTGGAATACAGTGTTCTGCCTTGGTTTCTCTTGGGTTTTTTAAACTTCCTGAATGTTCCAAAAATAACTCATTTTCAATCAAAACTGAAATTACGTATTATGCAGCAAACCACTGCTGCCGTTGGGTGTTCAATGGCAGTGATCAACCTAATTGCCAGTGGGAAGGAAAGGACAAGGACTTTCTTCTTAATGCTCCACTTTCACATACCAATTTTTTGGCATCTCCGTTGAGGTGGTTGTATCACAATCGGCTGCTTTCAGGAAGTACATTTTCCTGTCTGCCTATTGCTAAGGCTAGAAGACAAGATTAAAAGTCTAAAAGTCTAGTGATTGAGTTCAATCTCTCCTTTCTCACCTCTAGTGTTGAGGCACTCTCTGGTGATCTTGCCAATTGCAGTGATCATGTGACATTTTTTTCTGAGATAACTGGCTAAATGTGCATTATTCCTAATGTAATGCAATATATTAACACCAATAAACCACACTGTTTTATGCTTGAAAGAAAAAAATAGTAAAAAAGTAAAAAAGTGTTACTATTTTACACCATTTCAGCTGTGCATTTTTAACTCACCATAGGGCCAGGTGGTCCATGTGGACCAGGTGCTCCCAGGCCCCAATAATCTGTTAATTTGAACAAAATGAAAACTGAAGTGAAATATATATCATGAAAATTGCATGTTATTTTTTTGTTTGGTACATCCTTGTTCCTTGGTCATGTGATATTCAACTGCCTGTTGTTGTTCTTGCCATTCTTTGGTTTTCCAGCATCTTCTGCATATTTGAACCCTTTCCAAAATTTACTGTATTATTTTGAGATCCATATTTTCACACTGAGGACAGCTGAGGGATTCATACACAACCATTACAAAAGATGAAAACACTGAAGCTCAAGAAGGCATATAGTGAGGAGTTTGCTCACTGACAAAGAAATGATCAGTCTATAATTTTAATGGTAGGTTTATTTTAACATTGAGAGACAGAATAACAACAAAAAAATCCAGAAAAGTGCTTTTCAAAAAAGTTCTAAATTGAATTTTAATGAGTCAAATAAGTATTTTACCCCTTCACAAAACGTGATTTAGAACTTGGGGCCAAAATAACAATCAAAGAGGTGAGACATTTCTTGCCTTTGGCCACCGGGTTGTGTCCCACTTCTCTTAGCAGATCCCCTTCAACTCATTAAGATGCATATTTTGATGCTGACATTTGGCAACCTAAACCCACAGATTTTCCACACAGGATTAAGGTCTTGCTAACATTAGCTAGGTTACTCCAGGACCTTAATGTGCTTCTTCTTAAGATACTCCTTTGTTGCCTTTGGCCATATGTTTTGGGTTATTGTCATGCTGGGATACCCATCTATGACTGAGGGAAGGATGTTCTCACCCAAGATTTGAAGGTACATGGTACCTTTAATGTGTTGAAGTTGTCCTGTCCCCTTAGCAGAAAAAAATCCCCAAAGAATATTTTCAGCTCCATGTTTGATGATGGGGATGATGTTGTTGGGTTCATAGACAGCATTCCTCTTCCTCCAAAGTGAGTTGAGTTGATGCCAAAGATACATTAAGGAACTGTTTTACCCTTGTTAAAGTCACACTTAATCTGGCTGAGGCTTGAGAGGCGGGTCCTCCCCTTTCTCTCATGCTCTTGCCAGATCAGCAGGTTTTCATGCCTGCATCCAAAGTGTGCCCCAGTATTTCTTTGTAGCAAGCAACGAACACTGCAGCAGCTTTTGCTTCTGTAAAAAGGGAAATTACGAGCGCTGCCTCTGAGAGCTCCTCCCATTGATTATTAAAACAAAAGGGGATCGGGGTCAATTTATAGGGAGTCAAATACCTATTTGACTCATTAAAGTATAAATCAATTTAGAACTTTTAGAAATGCATTTTTTTTTTATTTAATTCTGGATAATTAATTTTAAATGTTTTTTTTCTTCATTTTGATGATTACAACTTACAGCTCATGAAAGTCAAAAATCCAGTACGTCAAAAAATTATAATATTTACTAAGGATTTGCAAAACAGAAGTTCTTTAAAGTATATTCATTTATGCACTTAATACTTGGCATGGAAACGATGAGCCTGTGGCACTTCTGATACACTATAGAGCCTTCAGCTTATCTGTATTGTTGGATGTTTCACTGCACAATTATGTTAAACACATCTTACTAGGAAACATATACTCATTCATATACTTCTCTCCCACTCTCTGAGGCAAACTCTCTAAACTCATCCTTTCCAGTCATCCTACTTGTCCACTTGATTCTATTCCATCTCATCTCCTTTAAGCCTTTTCTCCTGCAGATGTACCTGCACTCACGTCATAAAATCTTTCCTTCACACTGGTGTTTTTCCCTCAAGTTTCATTCTTAATTCACATTTTGCTGGCTTTACTTACCGAGGGTCCCTGAGGGCCAGGCAAACCAGTATCTCCTTTGTCTCCTTTCAGACCATTCACACCCTGTGGATGCATTACCGAGACTTAAACAGTATCACGTATAGTACATTATGTGAAGACCACAAGCATCAACAAATTACATTTCTGGATCATTCTACCTGTAACCCAGGAAGACCCATTGATCCTTTTTCTCCGGATATTCCCGGGATTCCCATGTCCCCTTTTGAACCTTTGTGACCCTAAGAACATGTATTGTGGAGCGTGCATTATATTAATTGTTACATAGGATTTAACAACAACTTAAAATGTGTTTACGCAACAGAAAACAGAAATGGGTCACGCGACAGAAAACAGAAGCTAGAACATTTTAATCCTCGTACCCTTTCACCATCCAGGCCAGGAAGTCCAGGAACACCCTGGCCACCCTGTGAAAAACAACAACAACAACAAAAACGTATGTAAAGGCTGAAACGAACTGCAATCACATTAGCATTTGACTTCACAAAGTTTATGGTCACATTGCTAATAGATTAAAGGGGTCATATGATGGGATTTTTTCTTTAATGTGTTTTATGTAGTTGTTTGTGCATGTATAGGATCTGAATAGTTACATTACATTTCTGATGTGAGCTTGAGGTGTTCGGCCAATTATAATGCACTGTATCAGCTGGCCAATCAAAGCAGACTAAGCTTGAGAGAGGAGGGGCATAGAGGAACTACAATAATATACAGTATTTGAAATTAAAATCAAAGCATGTCAACATATTCTGTTACACCCAATACACAAAATAATAATTTTTAAAATAGCATCATTTGACCCCTTTAAGTTGTTACCTTTATCCCTTTGGTCCAACTGGTCCAGGAGGCCCAGGGGACCCTAAGTCACAAAAAAGAAGAACATAAGATAAATGATAATATGAAAATATATGCACCAAATATTTATTTCATCATTTATGTGTTTGTTTTGTAAAACTTAATGGCAAAGCACACAAGGGACACATTTCTCACACATTTTTTGTTATATACTTGTAATTTCTTATTTATGTGATAACAAGATCAAACTGGACATGTTTAATCTGAGCACTCTGAATATAGATAGCTGAGAAAGAGACAAAAACTTTTCCACACTTTGATCCTTGTTACAAAATGAAGTCTTTAGCTTAAGTCAAACAAAACAAATGTTAACAAATATTAGTACAGCAACGCAGTGTTTCGTCAAGACACCTGTAAGAGAATTATCAGAATTACGTGTAGACACTTTTATAGAGGTTCATACTGATCAAAAGTACAGCACATATAAAACACACAGACAAAACAGAGGTGAATTACCGTAACTGTAATAGTAGTTATCTTCTGTAGTCGGTCAGGAAAGAGGGAAGGTAAAAGATAAGATTACAGTTATGTATCAGACCAACCTTTCTGTCTGACCATTAATTTTCATGCCCCACATGAACCACTACTGTAGAACATTATCTATGCATTGTTGGGTGTGTCTTTGAATTATCTAAAAGTTGATTCAGCGTGAACAGTCTTTCATGCAGTTTTATGCCAATCCTTACTACTGATTCTTCTCAATTACTTGACCAGCGCTATTGAGCGCTTTGGCTTGAGATATGAAAGCTGTCTTGACTTGTGCAGCTCATTACAGCTCAGAAATATGACATCCAATGAAAGGTGATGAATAGGTTATGATTGCACTAACCTGAAGAGCCTCTTGGATGTTTCCATTGTAGTCTATGATTTCAGTTGTACCCTGGTCACCTTTGTCTCCAGGTGGCCCTGAACAAACACAGCATATTCACTTAGTATGTAAATATATATATATATATATATATATATATATATATATATATATATATATATATATATATATATATATATATATATATAAACACTAGAGACATGGAATATTAAACTATCCCGGGACAAATTTTGTATTTTAAAGCTTATTTAGAGGTGGGTAGAGCAGCCGAAAACTTTAACTTTTAAGTAAAGTACAAACACATGTATAGTTGTCTGCCAAACAATAAGATACATTTGTAGATTTGCTTTCAATCTACTGTAGGCTCATTCAATGCTATTTATACTCTCCACGTTCTTTCCTGTTATGACTGCGTAAGAGAGAAACTGCTTCAAACAATTCAGTGCATGCAGAGCGCTGAACAAATTATACAAACCGGTTTTCCAACTAAGACTGTTTTGCCCGTTGTTTGCTCAAGACTTTGAACGAAATCGTCCGTGAGGTGTCAGTGTATCTTGTTACTGTCTGCTTATTCACCAGCTGTTTTACAACATTATGCCCTAGATTTGTGAACAATCAATAAAACCTGACCGTTCTGGTTTCATTCAGTCAAGTGCAACCATTAGCAAATTAAAAAAACTAAACAAAACAGGTTCATGCAACAGAGCAATGAAATGCTGTAAGAATAAAGCTAATGTACCAAAAAAGAATTTTAGACTTCACTTACTTGTGATCCTGTTGGGCCTACATCACCTTTGTCTCCTAAATCCCCCTGTAATTGACCAATATTATATTTAAATACTCATAATATTGTCTCTTTGCTTTATTAATATGTAGGAATTTTTATTTGTTTGAATACCTTAACTTTATTATTTAATTGTTTTAGCTTTTTAATGCACAAAGACTGACCTTTGAACCTTTCGGGCCTGGTGTTCCTGGTTCCCCCTGCTCTCCCTTATAATTATTTGAAAACAGAGAGAATTATCATCAACACATTCAGAGGGAACATAATAAAACACCAATTGTGTGTGTAATCGGATTAATTATGGGCCATGTTACTGGTGCAAAACAAATAAATGTCTTTTTTTCCCCTCTTGAGAATTACACCATATAACATTTTAAGACTTAGTCTCAAAAATCAGACATCGTTTATTTGAACACTTACACTTATTATTTTTTTTAATTTATCTAGACTGAGGAAAGAACTCTTGCAGAAATTACCCACAACATAAACACAACTAACTGCAGTACTGATGTTTGTTAAAAGATAAAAAAAAATAATAATAACCGTTGTCTAAATCTTATTCAAAAAAATATACTAACTTATTTTTGTCTAAATCTCTATTCAAAAGAAATGTTTATTTCCTGAGAAAATAAGAAAATCTTCTTTCTTAGTTTTAAAATAATATCCATACAGCTATTTGTAAAACTGTTTATCTCTCTGTAGGGTCATGTGGACGAGCTTGATTCAGATTAAACAATATCTGTTTCTGGAAAACAATGTGTGATTTAAGTGAAAAGTGTATACATAGCTGTATGGCATACTGGATATTATCTGCTTATTGTGACATTGAGACTTTTGACTAATGACGACCTCCGCACCTATATACTGTTCATCTTACCTTGTGCCCTGCTGGACCCGTCTCACCACGTTCACCCTTGCCAGGCGGTCCTTGTTCTCCTCTCTCTCCCTACAAAATGTTTTATTCATTGATGTAAAAAAACAGTTTAAAGAGGTACACATTTTATATTACAAAAGTGATTACATCAGTGGTTGTCAACCAGGAGACCACTGTAAACGGTAAACTTTGTCCTCAATAAATGTTAACATGATTTACATTTTGATATATATTAACATAATTTTGCATAGTAATTATAATAATAATAATAATAAAGTACATCATATTGATGATTTTCAATATTTTATTACAGCAGAAGTACCAAAAGTACATGTTAGCATAGATGGAAAAGTATTTAAATAATATCTTGGAAAATTGATTATTTATTTATATATGTTTTTAAAGCTAATTAAATTAAATCTAGCTGAATTAAACCACTCTTTTCTTCACGTGTGGGTATTTCTTCAAAATATCCTGTAGAGGGCAGTAGGGCAGCACATGCTGTATCTTGAAAGTCATTGATTAGATTTTTTTCATAAGTGCCTCACTGCATTGTTTCTTCCATAAATCTTACTTATTTAAATTAAGCTTTTCTCTCAGTAGACTGTACTAACTTTTTTTAGTCAATTTTTGTTTGTTCACCTTTCAGTCCTTAACAGAGCTATCGCTGTGATCACTATATAAATAGATAGATAGATAGACAGATAGATAGATAGATAGACAGACAGACAGACAGATCATCACTAGCTGTTACAAACACACCTTAGTTCCTGGCAGGCCTGGAAGTCCAGGCTCACCTTGAGGCCCATAGAATCCAGGTTCACCCTGCATACAGAAGAAACAGCAATGTAACTCTCTGTCAGTTACTAGGACTCCAAATAAAAAGATGGAATACTGTAGACAAAACAACAACAATAAAATCTTATGTAAAAGCATTCATGGTACAGTGGTACTACAATGAAAGGAGGAATTGATATTTTTAACACATTCTCATTCCCAACTTGTCACATACTAACTCTTTGTCAGGACTGCTTGTAGTCACGTTTGACCACCATTTAGGACCATTTTTCGATATGCAGGGTCTTCCATTGCTTTGAACCAGAAACCCTTGGCATTAATATGCCAACGCAACTGGTACTGGGAATGTTATTGTCAAGATTAAATATTATATTGAGTAATAATACTGCCATTATTGCATACATGTTTGAGTTCAATATAAACAGTCACAACTGTTTTATTTATATTACACTATTTAAACATTTATGAGCACATAACCCAACCCCTAAACCTATAATCTGTCAATAAAACACAAGATATAACAGACTACAGTCATACTACAGTCATAATTTATTCAAAAAGTATTCATGTACTTAAATGGCTTGTTTCTACTGAGCAGTTAAGTCCATTTCCATTGACAGAAGTCAAACCAAAACCAAAAATAGAAAACTAGACTTAACCACTACAGCAAAAGCTTGGAGCTAAGCTCACTGGAGGATGTTGATTGGTTGACTAGAATTGTCCTTACTTTATTTGTTTTCGTCCCTGAGTGTTGGTCTTGTTTACACCAGAGTGTGCAAACACACACAAATACATATAAAGGCAGCCAGAAAAAGCCTTACTCCAGCCTCGGTTGTGTGAAATGCTATTGGCTCTTGTGAGCGCATTAATGGAGCGGGATCATTTTCAGCGATTAAAACCGTATGTGTTACTTCACATAAAGACATTGTATGGTTTCAGAAGACTCGGGAATGCAACATAGCTTGTTTGCAATGCTTTTATACTGCTTGTTTATGGTCAGTTTTTTTTTATTTGCCTGTTAGGGTGTGTGTTTTATATTGTTCAAACGTGGGTAGGTTTAGGGTAGGTTTGTGCTATAAACTATACTATAAACGAAACTATAAATGTATATAAAATTATAATATACATTTTTGCACAAATGCACACAGCAAGGAGGACCCTGCGTGTGAAAAAGTGACACTAAAGGGTACCTCGCAAAAAAAAAAAAAAGCAATGACAAAGGGTTCCTGACCAAAAGTCAATATGTGACTAGTCGGGAGTGAGAACTTCTTGATGTTTTCAGAGCCAGTTAATGAAAACATTCTAACATTCAATCAATGAACACTATGAGCGCATGGGTCTCAATTTCAGAAACCTTAAAAAGACCATGAGAGCATCACATTTGCACAATGTTAGCATTCAGTACCTCCAGCCTCTAAGTGAAAACACAGGGTTATATAAACCAGGAGGGATTTTTACAAGGCCAGCAGGTTGTAAGCTTACAAAAGTATACAGGCAAACAAACCAAAACAGCAACAAGCATTAGATCATGCCTATTGGAGCATTCTTTAAATTGCTAACTTTTTCTCTTTGCTCCAGTGGTTTTCCACTCACTTTCTCATGAATAAAAAAAAATCAAAAATCTAATATATATATATATATATATATTATCTATAGCATTTTTTTAGACAGTTTGGATCCTGAACATCTGCAATCGGCTTTTCATTTTCAGTTCAGAAGGAAAGAAAATATTGTTCCATTACATTATGCAAAGTGGTGAAATCTCTGGAAGAGTGCTCTGTATGATTCGACACACTCAGGATGTTAATGCACTGTTTCACTGTTGTGGATTCTGTTTGAAAAATCATAACACAAGCCTGGGTATTTATAAGAATACTAGGATAAACTGTGCAAAATTTAATCTAGGTTTAATGCTAGGTTTAATCTGGGCAAATCTGATTCACTGATGCGTCATTTCCTAATTATTTTACAACCGATGATTCCCAATAATGTGCATTTGGATAAACCAATATAAGGCACATTCTGCTTAAAACTAAACGAAACCATGTCAAACAGACTAATATGAAGGATACACTGACGCTATGTAGTCACATTTCCACAACTCTTATTGGTTGCTGGATATGGGGGATGGGCAGAATCAGAGGTTTTAAATTTATGAAGACACAATTACCTTAATCCCGGGGAGTCCAGGCAGCCCTGGAAGTCCTGGCTCACCCTATGTAGGAAAAGTGCAACAAATTACAGCCAAACCAAGCCACCACTTCTGGCGATGAGCCTGGAAACTGAGAGCTCAACCACAATTGGTTTCTTCTAAAGCCACAGTATCAAAAGATTGGCCCTGGTTCACTTACTCAAGTGAAAACCATCTAGTTAAAGCTAAGACACATTGGCTATCTATTGGTGTTGTCGTTGGATCATTTCCACCATACTTTTCAAATTAATGTTACTGCCATGTAAGTGCTGAACAATTATATCTGAAGGTTTTGCTTATCTATCATTTGGACAGATAATATGGATAATATGGATCCCATTAGGCCATGAAATGTATTATTATATTACTGCATATAAGTATATTAGTACACCCATGAGATGTACAAAAGTACAATTTTTACATAACAGATCAAGTCATTTCACAGTTAGTCATACATACTCTGCTGGAAATAAATAAGTGGGTAGGAGTAGTGCTCAAATGTTGAGGTCAATGTAGATCCCAGACTGTAGACAGGAGGATTGTAAGCATTCACAAGATTTTCTTTATGTGCTGTAAATATGTTAAACATTTCTGTGAGAGTGGAACTCAAACTGATCTCTTTGGTCTCATACTGAATTTGGAGCAGATTAATTATTCAGAGAAGCTTTCTAACAGTGTTTTACTGTACAAAACAAGAAAAAGTAATAAAGTGTGATGCAAACGCACAAAGAAAAATACAAAGTAGACAAACTGTAATGCCATGGGCTATATTTATACTTTTTATCAGATGGAAATAAAGTGTGTTTCTCAGCTCATGGGCTATAAAGTTGTCCTTGCTAAAAACACTTCAGCCATAAGGTGCAAAGAATTTGGTTAATCATTAATGACAACATGTTTTATTAAAGTCTCCTGCAGTCAAAAATGCTGTCCCTTAAAACTCATCTAAATTACACATTTTTTTAATATATTTATATAATTTAGCATGAATGTAACTCTACACCCTTGTTTCTACATATTAGTGATGACTCCTCACTAGCGCCCTGCTTTACAGAACTGTTAATTATATGCTAATAATAGGATCCCTTTGACGTGATTGGTTATTGCCTTTGGGTATACTGAGCATCGGCGTTGATTTATAGATTAGCACATGGTTCGTCTAAAAGCATTTTAAAACACCACAGGGGCAAATAAATAACATTAAGAACTTGATTTTCACTACGGAGGACTAATAAATTATCAGTGTTCTCCATTAATAAATAATCTGTCATTAGGTCACTTGTTTCATAAGTGTATACTCAATGGCTTGGAGTACAATATGAGCTTTGCAATTTTACCTTTGTCCTCGCGCGCCTGGCTCACCAGGCTCACCCTGTAGTAAGAAGAATTCTAATAAGGGCTCATCTGCACATACTAAATGAAAGATAACAAGTAGGATTTATTAAAAACACAGACTTAAAGATTCTGTCTTACCTTGATTCCAGCAGCAGAGGATCCGGCATCACCCTGTGAGAGATATAAAAATCATGGTAAATACATTTCATTAAACTGAGTCTTTTGAAAGTATAGTATCTTCCCTATTCCACGTGGGGAGAAATTGTGGAAATCATATGGCTGCTGAGCATGCTAAAGCCTTAAACCGGTGCATAAAATAGCTGTACTGCTATCCAAACACCAGATTATGTGATCATCTTGCTCAGCGGGCTTATTTAGTTGCATTTTATGTTGCAGTTTAATGGGAATAGAGATGCTGGGTAATGATGATGCTTAATGTAAAAACTTTCATAGTGAAATCTTGCTGCAGCAACTGTTTTAAAGTAAACTTCAAAATATATAACAATCGTGATTTTAACGAGTGCAGGAATCCACTTTCCTGGAGCTGACATGGAAGACAGTTTAGAAATGCCTGTGGTTAAGCTAGAACTGATTTGGTATAATGCCTGGTAGGAATTTTGTAAGCGAGGTCATGAGCATCATGGAGCAAGTTCATTTAAGGCTAGCTTCTGTATTAATAGACATCAGTTAGTACTTGGATGTTATTATGCCCACATTTCCACGCACTATTTAAACCTCCACATTCCGCTTGCGTTAATGAAGTTAAATATCACTGGCAATGAGCTTCTAATGATGATAGTAATCAGCTTAATATGTCTTGTAAGCTAATGTTTAAGTACTAACGAGTTAAGTACCATCATTTCATTTCATTTGTCAAACAGAGATTCAGTGAAACTCAAGGATTTATGCCAGCATCATATATCAAATCAAGGCAACCTGAAAAATATCATAAAATATGCTAGTCTAATTGTTTACTTATACCACACACAAACACGCTCGCGGCGCCATCTGTGTCACATTAAACAGATGTGTGCCAGTGCAGAGCAGATCATTGACATTCAAAACAGTGGGATGGTTGAGTTCAGTCTGGGTGAGAGAGCTGGCGCAGCGGATGCACAGGTGCGGCAGAAGATCTGAAAATGTCTTCCCGCTTTCAAAGCGCAACATTTCAAAGGAACAATATCTGGAAAAACACCGCTTTCAATCTCTCTTGAGAAAGACAAGCAATGAGAAAGCTCTCCATCTTTTTGTCTTCTGCTTTATTTTAGCAAGTTTTAGCCTCATACTTTCTGATCAGACATCAGACAAAATGAAGTTTTAAAGTGGTCACCGCTAATAAGTGCATTGTGCTTTTGTCTTTTTCTGCTATTAAGCACCAAATAATCAAATAATTCATATTTTCTTTGGTTTTCCTGCAACAGCAGAAATAAAATTAAAGCTTAATAACATTAATTAGGTAGTAGGTGGACGTCTTGGGGACCAGTCGATGGAAGATGATTGGTTCTGGTGGGAAAGAGCAGCTAGGCCCACTGCCTGCTGCTGAATTCTGAGAGCCAAGAGGCAGCTGAGGAAAGAATGCCCTGGCTTTTATAGTCATCATTATAATGCAAGCTTTAATTCCTGCATTTTTTACAGCAAATGAACTACATAACAGTTATAGCTAGATGTCAGTAAACTATTTCTGCTCTGCCCTAATCAGCACCTTCACGGCAGTTTTGCCTTTTCTATGAATATTATTAGTACACAATGAATGGATGAGTAAGCCATGCCAAGAAAGAATATCAAATTGAACTGTCTGGCCCAAAGGCATATTTGTTTCTACTTTAGAGATCAGTATAAAGTTAAAAAGAACAATACATCAAAGCGCATTCTGTTGTGCACCTGTCAAATATTGGCAGAGATTTATATTGGTAACAATTTATCACATATGGTTCTGATTAAGTTATGTCTCCAGGCCTTATGTTATTCCATTACAGAAGCCACCAGTTTGCAAGCATGAAATGCCATGTAGACTAATGACTTACAAAACCCATTACAGCCAATACCACTTCTGTTTTGTCAGCAAAAAGAAAACTGCTCTTTGCTGCTGTTATCGATATTTCATTTGTTTTTCAGAAGTACTGCAGCATGATATGAAATGTAATGATTGAACGTGGCTTATTCGTCCTCATAAAAATTTGAACAAATACACACACAAGGTTTGATCATTTTTAATACTCATAATAAACCAAGAAATGGGGGAGCGGGCACTGACAGATTGCTCGATGTGAGACCGTTTATTTATGTTTTCTGAAAAGGAGGAGAAGCAGAGGAGAAGCCTCATAAAGAAAAATATAAAATGACACAGTCACAGTCATTATTATCCAGGATCTGGCTACAGAGGACCTGTAATGCAATAGTGATGTTGTCAGCATGAAGGTCAGATTTTTATTATAAAGAAAACTGCTTGCACAGTTTATAGACTGACTGAACTGCAATACCGCACATTTTAAACTAAAGGCAACTAAATCAACTGCAGTAATTGAAGTCAACTACTTTGGGATGCATATAGTCAGGGGTTAAACGGTGGTGTAGGTGAGTTTTATATCTGTATGTTTATGCTTATATTTATGCGGCACCGTGTGAGTAATTTTGACTGAAATGTGCGTATTTCTAATGTAAAAGCACACTGAGACCACGATGAGTGAAGAAGAGGTTCTGTAGTGTGAAAATGCCCAGTCCTTGAACCGCAGCCATCGCTTCGTCAGCGAGGGCTGCAACCTTAAGATTGCAAGAGGAACTGCCGTGAGTTATTACTGCTGCCTATATATGCTTTGAGAACCAAAAGCTTTTGGGAAATTTAATTAAAGAGATTTATTTATGTTATGCTTTGGCCAAACAGGATTTTCTCTCTTTGAGATCTGATTTTGAAATAGCAAGTCACTAATTACACACCCAGTTAAATATTTCTATACATAACACCCAGAGGCATTGTCGTAGCGCTGCTGTCGCCCAGGTGTAGAGATTTAACTTGGAGAATCGCGCAACGAGCATGCAGGTAAAGTAAAGCTTTAATCTTCTCAGAGCTGGAATAAACAATATCTTTACAGGCAGGCAGACAGGACCAAAACCACACGCGTACATTAAAGGCGAGGAGCCGACGAATCACGCAGGGATCAAAACTAGAACTTAAATACAAGCGAGGAAATCACTAAGCGCTAAGACAATTAACTAAAATGGAGTCACAGAACACATGGTACCCGGCGACAAAACAAGCTACACTACAATACTCGGAGATATGCATTTACACTGCCATCCAATCACATACACACAAAGCAAACCAGCTAAATATTTCAAAATGGCTTGTAATTTTGGGGCTGAATATTTTAGACTAAAGTTTAATTAAATGTATAAAAATAAAGAAAAAAATCTTAAATGTAAGAATGCATAATAAAATTTTTAATCTAAAAATTTACTCCTTACGTAATAAAAGCTTTGTTAGAAGTATTTGAAACACAAATTAAGATATTTTTGATGCATCTCTGACCACTCCATAGATAGCAAATGTAATTAACACAATCAACATCTGTCATCAGTGATTTAACAGTAACATTACAAAGAAAACGAGAATACTTTTCATGAGCAAAGAAAACAAAAAATAATGACTTAATTTCAGTTTGTCTCCTCTACTTCACCATAGCATCATTTTGGACTTAATGCAAACAGCGTATGCTTACAAGGATATACATGTGTGTAAGCTTTTACGAGGTCAGGAACAATGTGAGAGGGTATATAATAATCACATATTAATGTAAAAATTTCCATTTTTGGGGTGGAGTAACTCAAATTTACTCTTTTGGATAAAAAGCCCTTATATGTATGGGTGGAAATGTTTCTCAAGCAACTTCTATCATGTCCTCTTTTTCTGTGTTGAGCGGAGGCCCTGCATGTGCATGTGCTGACTTACTAATGTAGTACAGTCCAGTAACCTGGAGTCAAATGTATTATCATTGTTCTTCTTCTTATGAATTTATTGATTGATTTATTGACTTATAGATAGATTATTGTTTTCGAACTCTAATTCTGACAGCACATATTCATCATCGCAGAGAATCCATTGGTAAACAAGTGATGAAATACCACATTTCCACGCATGCTCTGTTCCTATTGAGGAAACAAGCTCATTCTACATCTTTTGATGGCCTGATGGATAATTGATATGAAATATTTTTTTAGTTGAGCTATTCCTTTTACCCATTATATTACTATCACTATAAGATACAAAAACTTATAGAATATAAATAAAATCTATTTTTTTAACCAAATTTAACCAAATTTGCTAAATTTAGTTTTTCATTTAATAATGCAGTTAGGAACTATAATAATTTCACAGTGCAGAGAATGGAGTCCTATGAGTAGCATAAATAATTTAGGCTGACCTTCTCTCCAGAAGTCACCTTTTGGCCCCTCCTCTCCCATGTCTCCCAATAGAAAAAGCAAAGTTTTATTATTTTAATACATACTGAACAAGCAGTGTTGCCTCATCATATTTGTATAGTAAAATGTAAAATTGCATATAAAAATTGTCTCCTGGTTAAAGTTCATATACTATTTAAAACAGGAGCTGGCTGGAGGGAGTGGAATGATAGGTGGATGTGTCTATCCTAGAACCACACGATTCAGGGCTAACTCAGGTTATGTTAGCTTAACCTTTATGCACTACTCCTATTACTAAATTCCATGCTTTTTATGTAACATAAGCATATAACATCCGCCATCTGTACCTTACAGTTTGTAGTTTTTCCGTAATGTCAAAATTCATCCCAGTTCAAAAGGATAGCATGCAAATAAATAAACTTCATGGCAGGTACACTTTGAAGTTTGCAACCTTGAAACCTATGTCTGCCAGATTGTAATGATCTATACTGTCATATATGTACAAGTAATGGGGCCAAATACTACACTTTGAACGATTAACCCATAAGGATTTCTGTCCTTCCTATGCTGTGTTTTTATTTATTGTTGTCATCAATAGTGCTCATCTAATGCACATCAACTGTAGGGTTCCCCAGAGGTCCGAAAATTAAATTTTATTGTAGCCCTAGAAAGTAAAGCGGCAATGTTGTAATGAAGTGGCAGTGGTGATAAAACATGTCCTGTCTTTGTGTAATTCCAGCCATTTTTAGGCTGCATCTGAAAGTCTGGATACATAAGTCTATATTAGGTTTGAGTCTACTTTATAAATTTGATTTATTAGAAAACTATCTGGTGTTTGACACATTAAGTCTCTAAATTTAGTCCTAAAATGAGCTATTGGTCTAAATGTTGGTGTAAACCTGTGGTTGAGGATATGTCTGCCAACAGCATCAAGATATAATCCTAAAGTAGTGATCCAAGGCATAAAAAGAAGTAAAAGGCCATTGCATTAAACAGCTGTATTAACACTGTGCTCTTGGGCAGTACCAGAAGTTTACCATCATGAAATTAATTAACTTTCATTGAGGAATAAAGTGCTTCTGGCAAGGAAGCTAAACTTTCTATTCCTATGTTATGCGTTGGGCTGCCACTGTGAAACTCATTTAAGAAAGGATCTTTTAAGACACACATCACAGTGCATAAAATTAGAGTAAATATAATTGCCACACTATAATTACTTCCCTTTGTCTTCCAGTCCTGCATTTGCTCTTTTTCTCCACATTTCATCAGTATGACAGATAGGGAAGTTGCAGAGCACTATTCCTTTGTTCAGATTTCACACAAGCTATCTAATGCCTAGCCTGATTGCATTTCCACCAATTTACAGAAAAAGATTCAGATTTCATCTTGAGATACTTCACAAGTTCCTAATAAATTGAAAACTGTTCCTTGTTCACACGTTGTCTACCATCTGCCAAGAAAGCAGATGCTGGAGTTCAAGTGAACACTTCAGCCTTTTCAAAGTTTTACTCTTTAAATGCAGCCTTTGAACATAACATTGTATTGTTCTGGGGTAGAGTTTTGGCAAATACGCCCCTGCAATAACCAAAACTATCCCCACCCCCAATATTTAGTCAGTGGTTAATGGAATTATAGGCTATTAACAATAACAAATGATATATTGATTAATAATTATTTTAAAAAAAATTATTGGCCTGATAATGATTAACCAGGCTAGTCTTACTACAACAAAATATAGTTACAAGAACCTTAACATCACTTAGAGCCTATAAATCCCAAAATTGCAAAACAAAACACTACAGAGAAAAACATGGTTAGATAACTGAGGGAAATATTTTACCCCCTTTTCCCCCGTTCACCTCTATCACACCTATTGGAAAAGAGAATTAAGCAGTAGTAAATATTAAAATGCTATAAACTCAAACATTAAAGCATGCTTAAATGCACAGCTTAGTAATATTACTTCTGGAGTTCATTCTTTTAGAATATGGAGACTGCGTGACCTAGTATTTTACACGACCTGTGATATAATTGATTTGAAATAACCCTTACTCTCCCAGACATACCCAGGCCTAATACCTTACTCTGAAAACACAATAAATCATCTTTTGTATAAGGAATAACTGATGACCAGGAGTTAGAGCTTGTTTATGTATCAGTCTGTATGTCTCTCAACAGCTCTCTACGAATTGTTCTCCCTACTAATAGTTTTAGACCAGGTACTGTGTGTTTGCTGCAAATAATTGCACAGCCTGTATAACCAATTAGGTTGTGGCCTGTGTTATATGATAACAAGTGATCAAATTTTTATGATTTCACAGTTTTTCTCAAACGATTTGACACATTTGTCAAAACCAGGTCCTATTCTCAAAACCAGTTGTACTGTAGTTCTCAAACAAATTCCATACACCAATTGCAAAACAATACACACAACCCTGTCAAATGTTTTCCACAATAGTTAATACAATCAGCAAAACTTTACAAGATATCTGGAAAAAAAAGATTTTTATACAAATCACAAACATTCACACTCCTCTCCATTTCCATTTATTTTTGGCTGTAGAGGCTGCAAATTATTTGGGTTTGACACCAAAAGATGAACATAGGCAGGATATTGTAACATTTTAGCTTTTCCAGTGTTCATGTCTGGATCTGACGAATAATAACTTAGAAGATAGCACCTTTTGTTGAAACTGACAAGTGTTTTTTTTGTTGCAATGGTGTGTGTCAATCAAGGTGGGTATCACGTGATTTCCTGGCAGCCAATGTTGTTTTTAAATCACTAGTGTTTAAAGAGAACAAACTGTTGGTTCATGTCTTGCTGGCGCATCTGTGACCCAGACAGCAAGACTTTGTGATATTATCAAGAGCCATGGTATCCAGGCTGGCTAATATCAGCATGCCACCAAAAAGTTAACCACATCTAAAAGGATTAACTGGGGATGCAAGAGAGAAGCTGTCTGAAAGAATTTTTGTATCCAAATAACATAAAACCACAGCTGCCCAACTCACTGCAGAATTAAATATACTTCAACTCTCACTGTTTCACAAAACTGTCCATTGGGAGCTCATAGGGTAAATATACATGGCCGGGCTGCTATAGCCAAACCTTTGGTCACTTGCGCCAGTACCAAACGTCGGTTTTTAATGGTGTCAGCAATCTTGGGCTGTGGACAATGTGAAACATGCATTGTTCTCTGATGAGTCCACCTTCACTGTCTTTCCCACATCTGAGAGAGTTGTGGTGTGGAGAAGCCCCAAAGACAAGTACCACCCAGACTGTTGCATTGCCCAGGTGAAGCATTGGGGTGGATCCAGTGATAGTTTTTGGGCTGCAATATCTTGGCATTCCCCAGGGCCAGTTCTTGTGCTATATGTGCACATCATTGCCAAACACTACCGAACCATTCTGGAGGACCATGTGCATGAACATTGTATCGTAAAGGTGGTGCTATGTATCAGGATGATGATGCACCAATACACACAGCATGACTGGCAACAGAGTGGTTTGATAGGCATGAAAGAAATTATTGAACCACTCTTTTGGGGGTGTCTCTGGAGTGAGTCAGGAACATGTTTTCCTCCACCAGCATAACATAGTGACACAGACCACTATTCTGCAAGATTGTGGCGGGGAGGAGCCAGCGACAGACACAGTGAGGTGTGGTGTCAGGCCTCGGAAAGGCTTTTTATTAACAAAAATATACAAAATAAAGGTGTCCAGGGAAAAAAGTGTCCAAAATAAACAGGAGACCTGTGTCCTTTGTCATTGCTGCAGGCGTGCAGGTCAGGTAGTTTTCCAGGAAGAGGTCTAGGTATGGGGCGGAGTCTGGTGGCCACCTGACGCTTCCCCTCTCTGGGCCGGGGCGCCGAGCGGCGGCTTCTTTTCCGCGGCTTCTCATCTTCTTGCCGGTCAGCGATCAGAAGGGATAAACAGCCCAGCATTCTGGCCGCTGGAGCGGTACCGCGGTGTGCAGTATTCACCAAGGACTGGTGGAGTCCGACAGCACGCTTTCTCTGGCGTAAGCCGGGCAGAGTCCCTTTACCACACCCTTCCTGGACCCCACGAGGACACCCAGCGTGCATGCCGCGCAGAGACCGGTCTCGAGAAGCGCGCCGGCATTCGCACGCAGCGGTAGCGAGTGACGGCGTTCTACCGCCCGCCACAGACCTGTCCAGCACTGCGCCCCTCTCTCAGACATGCCCACTCTGTCGGGAGCCTGGTGAAGGGCAGTGGAATAAAGGATTTGGGTGATGATGACAATAAAGGGGAGGGCAGCTCGACTCGTCACTATCACTATATATATATATATATATATATATATATATTAAAGGGAGTGAAAAAAAAATCACAACAATGTAGAGAGCTCAAGAAAGTAACCCCGGAGAGTGGATTTGGTTTGACAATAAAATGAAGATACATGAAAATGTGTCCCAATCTGTTGTCCCGGTGCTGAGAGTAATCATGCTTGTGCTCTTAGCTTTCCTTGTGTGCTGCAGTGGAGTCCAAGTCGCGAGGAGTGTGGCCTGGATCGGTCACACACTGCTATCTGGTAGAGGAAAGAAGCCACAGACAGTAGTCTCAGAAGTCGATGTGGAGAGATTTCCTCTCCTGTGACGTTTTCCTGCTGCTTTTTTCCTGCTGCTGCATGTTTCCTGCAGCTACAGAGGTGGCTTATACGACCACCTGGGTCTTGGTAAGGGGCCTGGGAGCCATTCTGACCACTTCCCACCTTCTCAGGGTCACTGTTTATCATATTGGTCTGGCCCGGGTTTGGGGAGAACTGTCACGAATAGAGGGGGCCACAGGCGTGGCGGATCCATAATGCGACTTTTATTGAAGAAAGGCATGCAATCGCAGCAGGCAGGCGTCAAACAGGGCAAAACAGATGGTATGGGAAGCGAGGCAATAACAAAATCCAGAAACAGGTGATGGTCAGGTCAGGCAGCAAACAATCACAGTATCCAAAGACAGGCAGGGTCAAAATCAGGGAAGCAAGAACTTCGGAAAAACACAAGGAACTCGGAAAACAACAACAGAACAGGTGTAACAATGCAACCTGCAGGTAGGTGACCTGCTACTGAATTTATGAGTCCTCGTGTATTGCGGAAGTTGTAGCAGAGGGGAGTGGTGCAGATCACCCAGAGGTAAGGGCTCCTTCTGCTGGCCTGGTGACAAAGAACACATCAGAGAACTCTGAGCAAGAACTTATTGGGTGTCCCCATGCACACATGTGATGGGCAGGTATGTTCTACTTTCTGCCCGTGGGGCGAGGACATTGGAGCCTGACTAGGGTCACTGCACTGCCGGAGCCGGGTCAAGAGGGCGGAAGGGTTTCCATTCACTTTCACACCTCTACTCTGATGTGTCTGCTGGGGTCTCTTGGTGCACGATACAGCCTGCCAGCCAAGTTCTTGCGGGCAGCAGCTGGACCTTCAGTGGACATAGGCTCGTCTTGCACTGAGGAACTGCAGGCCTGCTCATTGGTCGCAAGGTGCCCTCTGGCAGCGCAGCGTTGCTCCTAGACCATTTTTCTCCTTGTGGCATTTTCTGGCCTTGATGAGCTGCGATGCATGACAAAATCAACCTGTGGGATGCGGTCAGGTGTTCGCTGTTTGTTTCCAGGGCGCTGATGAGTAATCGACACTTCTGTCACAATATATATATATATATATATATATATATATATATATATATATATATATATATATATATACATTACACACACAGTGTGACACAATTCTAAAATTTTTGGCTCTATACAACACTACAATGAATTTGAAATTAAATTAAAAAAACATGCTTTATCGTCAGACTGTCAGTTTTAATTTGAGGGTATTTACATACAAATCAGGTGAACAATGTAGGAATTACAACAGTTTGCATATGTGCCTTCCACTTGTTAAGTAATGGGACAATTGGCTTTTCAGCTGTTCCATGGCCAGGTGTGTGTTATTCCCTCATTATCCCAATTATGATGACCAGATAAAAAGGTCCAGAGTTAATTTCAAGTGTTCTATTTGCATTTGGAATCTGTTGCTGTCAACTCTCAAGATGAGACCCAAAGATCTGTCACTATCAGTGAGCAAGCATCATTAGGCTGAAAACCAAACGAACCCATCAGAGAGATAAATATTAGGCATGGCCAAAACATGAAAACATGAAACATTCTTAAAAAGAAGGAACACACCGGGGAGCTCAGCAACACCAAAAGACCAGAAAGACCACGGAAAACAACTGTGTTGGTCCTCAAAAACAGGAAGGCTGGGATTAGAGTTTACCAAACAACATCTAAAAAGCCTTGACAGTTCTGGAACAACATCCTATGGATAGATGAGACCAAGATCAACTTGGTCAGCCAGAGTGATGGGAAGAGAAAAAGTATTGAGAAGTAAAAGGAACTTCTCATGATCCTAAGCATACCACCTCATCAGTGAAGCATGGTGGTGATAGTGTCATGGCGCGGGCATGTATGGCTGCCAATGGAACTGGTTCTCTTGTAATTATTGATGATGGGACTGCTGACAAAAGCAGCAGGATTAATTCTGAAGTGTTTTGGGCAATATTTTAGTGACACGTTTCTAAAAGCAGTTTTATGGAGACAGAAAAGACAGAAGGCATAGCCTATATATTCTCTTTATTTTGCAAAAGCACTACATTTTGCTGTTATTGTGCACCTAACATTTATGAATGATGTATAATATGTATTTTGTGTGACAAAAATCTTAAGTGTCTTTCACAATGATATATATAAAAACAAAAAAACAGGTGAACTGTGGGGCCTGGTCAGACACTATGTTCTCTGGTATGCCATTGACTCTGAATATGTTTCTCCACAGCAGTGGCAAGCCCTTAAACACTGTTAATCTGAAAGCAATCCACAGTTGTAGCAGCAATTAAAGTAAAGTAGGCTGGTAAAGTCTATAGGCAAGTGTGAACAAAATGTATCATGAATCAAAGTCATTGTTCACTGAATTTCAGGTTGTCCAGAATTTAGCGAGGTGTGGACATATTGTAAAAGTCCAATTGGCAAGGGCTTGAATAACATATTGTTGATTGGGTGGACATTCCAGTGGTAGTGAATCATCCTGTAAGTCTTGATGGATCTCTACCATGATATCCCAACTGATCTACTGATCTGACTACAGACGGCAGTGAAATAGATATGACAAGCTGTTAATTTGAAAGGGTTGAACTGCTCCTTCAAGCCAGTGACTTCACTTCTGTAGTGCAGCCTTCACTGTTGGCCATGTTATAAATCTTACATTAATGAAGAAACCATCAACATTGTTCTAGTGAGCCATTAAACTTGTCAGGTAATGAAAGCCTTACCAAGGAGCTTTGATAAGTGGATGTATTGTGCACCATCTGTACTTGACATCCACCGAGCAGCTCATGAAGCTGAGAGACAATTTTTGGCAAAAGTATTTAACAGTGGTGAAGTACAAGTAATGAACACTCTCCAGGAGGTAGGCTTGTCACTGTCCAAAGTCTACAATCAAGAGAAGACTCTAAAAACATGTAATCATAGCCAAAATCATGTAATAAAACAGAACTACTACTGGAAATACAATCTTTGGATGGCTGAATTTATGATCAACCTGTACCAGAATGATTGGAAGAAAAAGTATGGAGGCATGGACAGCTCATGGTCCAAAGTATAAAACATGTAGCACTGCCACATAAGGGGTGACTTATTTATAACATTGTTGATTGTCACTGTTGATCATTAAATTAATTGTCACCTCACTTTCTGTGTTGTTACACTCGGCCGTGTGTGGCTTCCTTGAATGATATAAGCCAGCGAGATTTCGGGAGACTTGTGCAATGCCATGTGATCATAACAAGGTTTGTACTCCCGCGTCCTAAATCACGGAGAAACATCATCTGTGAAGTATGGAGGAGCAATGTGTGATGCCATGTGCTTGCACAGCTTCCATTGGCACTAGGCTACTGGTCTTTATTGATGTGACAGAGGACAGAAGCAGTGGAATACTTCTGAAGTGTATAGAATATACTCTCTGCCTAGATTTAGTCAAATGGAGCAAAGTTGATTGGGGGCACTTCAAATGGATGATTACCCAAATCATACAGCAATATCCAGGAGTTTTTCAGTCAACCCGATTGAGCATGCATTTCACATACTGAGGACTAAATTAAATGCTGGAAGACCCACAAAACAACACTTGAAGTCAACTACAGGCAAAGCGTCACAAAGGAGAAAACCCATCCATGGTTTAATTTATTGCCTTTAACTTAATGCATATATTGCCTGTGAAGAATGCTCTACAAAATATTTAAAAAAATTAAATTTTATTTATTATTTAATTAATTTAATTATTTATTTACTTAATATATTTCAGCCCCTGAATATGGGGCAGGGGCTGTGTATAAAAATGGTTGGTCCTAAGCATTTTATTTTTTCAACCCCTTGAATTGAAAAGTCTGCTCTTCAATGTCATCTTGATTGTTTTATTTTTAATTCTGTTCTGGTGGCATACAATGCTGAAATTATGAAAATTGTGCCAGTGTCATGTATCCATCACAATTCTGTAAAACAGTGGTTCTCAAAAGGGGCTACGTGAGACTCACGAGGGGGTACATAAAACAAAATGCTGAGGTTTGCCAGTCATTTCATTCTACACTAACTTAAAAGTAACATTAAAATCAATCAAAACCAAAATGCCGCTTCTAATATAAAAACAGGAAAATTTAAACCGTCAGTAAGCGGTCAAATGACATCAAATTACCTCATCTTTTGAAGTCAAAAATAACTGCAGCAACACAATACATATAATAGGATGCTGCTAAATATGCTGCATTAGCAAATTGCACTGATGTTTATTATATCTGTAAAGTACATTTCAGTTAATAGCATAAAGAACAAATGTTGACAGACTACACTGAGATCGATTTAAGAAACCTTTGTAGATATAGAAACAGACTCAGTGTGATTTATTGTTCCCTGTCAGTCAGTTAGCTATGTTGTGACGACAGACTGGGGTCTTGCATTGAGCCCTTCTGCTGTCACCCAACTTGGTCTCTCATGCTAACAGAGGATCGGCAGCTGACACATTGAGGGATCAGAGGCTACAGTGATTGCTGGGGCTACAGTGATCCAACCCCGCAGACCACTTATTACTCTCTCGCAGTACATGTCCTGTCCAATTGCGAGCGGCGATGTAGGGGCCATCTCACGGCGGTCCAATTCACCTGGCGCAGCTCTTCTGGCCCTGCACAAGATTTCTGCACAGACTCCTCAGTTATCTCATTCTAGCTCAGTCAGCTAGAATGTTGTGCAGGAGGATTTGGTGCTTCAGCACCTCATCCAGTTGAAGCTTCAGATCAACTGGGAAAAAGAACAATCTTCCCTACAGTGGACTCTCTTTCTCAGCCTACAGCTAGACTTCTGTGAGTATGACAGCGTGTCTTGCAGAAGCAGAATCAGTGCTAACTTGTCTGAGTTCATTCAGAGGCAAGACAGCGGTTCCACTGATACTTTTCCAGAGGCTCCTGGGGCATATGGCTTCTGCAACTGTGTGCTATACGTATTCCGGGGAGTTCTCTCATGACAACTCATCTTTCCCGGAGAATGGCGACTCCACCTCGAGACGATCCAGCTGATTTGGAGTCGATTCGGAGAGGCTCAGGTCGACCTGTTTACTCCTCACAAATCCTCCCATTGCCGGCTGTTTTATTCCCTAACCGAGGCTCCTCAGCATGGACACGCTGGCACACAGCTGGCCTCTGGCCCTATGCAAATATGTGTTTTCAGTGAACCTGATTGCACAGACACTGTTTCTTCCCATGTGTTGGGTAATAGGTAATTGGCTGAAGAACTGGCCGGTGTCACGCTTGCTGCACCATTCCCCTCACCCGGGGATCCGAGTGCTGTTTTCCCCTCCAGTAAGTTCTCTGGTTGGCGAACACTGGTTGACTTCCTCCGACACTTCCGCAGTCAGACTGGGTGGAGCAGTCTGATGCCAGGCCCAGTAGTGGGGTTGCTTGCCTGATTCCAGTCATCCCCTGTACTGGGCTAGGTGCTCTATATAGCCAATTCTCCATGGAGATCCTATATGTGTATTTTTCCACAGTAAGGTTTCCTCTTGTAAACCAAAGTGTCTTCCCTTGAAAGAGTCTTCTGTCTGTCTCTGCTGCCAGTTGTTCCTCTCCATTCTGGGAGAGGTAAGTCTGCCACAGAGGTAAGTTGTATGCTTACTGCCCCAGGTCTGTACATGCTAGCTTCCACATGTCACCCCCCCTTGTTCAGGATGTGGTCTCTGCAGTGTCCTTCTCAGGAAGTCCGCTTCCCCATTGTTCTGCCACCTGTCAACAAATTGAAGAGGTTAGCACCCTCTTGAAGGTTGGAAGTGCTTCCGTTAGAATTCTTCTAATTCAGGAAGAGTGGGCTGGCTTCTCCAGTAGTCATGTACTCACCTCTAGTCCCTGGTGGGTGCCAAGGACAGTGTATTGCTCTGGGGCGATGGGATGGTTACAACATCTGCATGGCATTAGTCTGCTTGCGTGCTGCTTGCCAACTGTTGCAGTGCGATTGGGTATTAATGAGTTCAGGTTGTGGCGTTTTCCATTGGACCCCAGTCTATCATCACGACATAACTTGTAGTGACTGACAGACAGGGAACATCTTGGTTATGTATGTAACCCTTTATTCTCTGATGGAGGGAACAGAGACGTTATGTCCCCTTGCTACAACCTCGAACCATGAGAGCTGAGACTCAAAAAAAGGATGTTTTTTTTCTTTCTTTTAATAAAACTCTGTATGACATGAAATTGATCTTGTGATGTAATAAATCTACAAACTGTAACACCAGAAATTCCATCTAATCCTGGTGTACCCATATCTCCCTATAAATAACAACACAATGTGGCCTATTCAGTGCACCACTCTATGAATGCAAACATCCACATCTATAGTCATAAGCCATTAAATAAACAAATAAAATCTCATACTTATGAGCTGGTCTGGTCTCGAATCAGGTAGTGTTATCTTGAACTTTTTAGACTTTTCATGATATTCAGTATATATCTTTTTATATATGTATACATGCCCTTTTTGACTTATTTGCCACCATATTAATTAAAATTGATCATGCAAGAATCACTGAATCACATTTATGAAACACATATTCTTCATATTTAAAAAGACATTTTGAATGTATTCAAAGAAAGCAATTTTTACTACTAAAGATGTGCCACAAAAATTCTTTCTTATTGTTTTTATACACAAAATTCAATTCAAAAATGTTCTATAAAAGTCGTTTAGAGTGACAGCTGCTCCTGATGTACATTGATTTTTTTCTTTTCCCTTTTTCTTTAATTTTAATGTCTGATTTTGTTGACAAAAGTGGGGACAAAACTTTGAAACCTTAGGAAACATGCATGTGTCAATGAAAAAACAAGCTTGTTTTAATATGAGATAATATTATTAAGTGTTGCTTTTGATAAAGCAATCTAACAAACTTTTTTGATAAAAAAAAACTAACAACATTTTTCTCTATTTTATAGCATATAAACCCCCTCTCTGTAAACACAATGTCAGGTTGCAGTGAGAGGATAATAAGTGTTATATATTTGATATAATTATGATAAAATAAAACTGAAGGGCATTATTGTGCAAAATACATTGTTGATACCAAACAACATTACAATTAAAAATATTTACATTTTTAAACCTAATAGTCATTGCCATTGCTGGAGATGTTTTGTCACAGGTCATAAGAACCAGTGTCCTATAATTTAAAGTGGCTAAAGGCAAAAACAGGAAATTTACAGTGTTTTAAAAGCCATACGAATTTAAAGTGAAGATATCTGTTATCTTACCTTCATTCCATCGATACCTGAAATACCAGGTGGCCCAACAGAACCCTAGAAGTGAAAATTACATACTGTCATTAGATATATTCAAAATAAATTAGATAAAGATGGATATATATAAGTTTTAATGGTCTATAAAATTCTTGAAAATGATTTTAATGAACTATAAGCAGCTGTAAAATAGTTACATTAAACTACATGCACTACATGTACCATTACAAAAATTTAACAAGACATATCAATGTCTATCCAAACGCCTTCATCAGTTTCCAAACAGGAAGTATCTCTGGCAAATATATCCACAAAAGTCACATGATCAACAGACCTATAGAGGTCATATGACTACAAGATTAAGTGTGTGACAACTGCCAGAGTGAGTGGTGTTACTTCACCCAGATCTCTCCTTACAGCGACGTGGCACTGTTTCGAGCACAGCATCATAGGAGTGGGACAGATTATGTCTCACAACCCCTCCCCTATTCAAAGAGAGTCGCTCCACTTTTACACGAATCGCTTCCTTTAAGCCTCTTTCAAACCACCTCTCTTCTCTAACCAGAATTCTCACCTTATGGTCTTGAAAACTGTGTTTCTTTTGTAGTAGATGCAAAAATGATGCTGTGCAATGTGTCAATAAAGTGGCTGTTTTTTTCTCTCCTATATGTATTCTCCTACGGTATATGTCTTTACTCACTCTTATAACACAGTCCAGAAATATTTTTTTTGTCCCACATCTCTTCTTTAGTGAACTTGATGTATATGTCCTCTGAATTAATGTGCTCAGAAAAGACATCGATCTCCTTTCTCTTAATCTTTACCAAATCTGAACCAGTGGCTTGGAACCTCCTCATTGTAGTCAAAGCTTTTCTTTATAACAATATCTTCTGGACTCAGTGGTGTTCTCTTAGCCTGATCTCCTGTTTATACGTAGGTATGGATATGTAACATTTACAAGCATAAAACATACATTACATATCAGTGCAATTTTAGCATTTTATATATATAAAAAAAGAAGCAATTTAGATTTTTAGACCCCTTAATTTAACCCCAAACCTAAACCTACCTTATATAAAAGAAAATAAAATATATGCAGAAAAATAAATAACCATTTTCGTAGCAACATAGCATTTATAAAAAAAAAAAAACAATTCTCACTAATCCCACTCTTATCTTTACACCTAAACATAACTATCTCTGTACAGTATGAGAAAAACATGACAGATAAATGCAATTGCAATAATTTTTTTATTGCATAAATGTTAAAAGCTGTACCAAAAGTAACCCAAATGACGATGTTTTGCAGCCACAGTCCTCTCTGGCGGAATATTGTTGGTTTGTGTAAGGTGCAGAGCAGAATTTATATTCTTAATCGCTGAAAATATTATCCAGATTATTTTCCCGATCCTCTCTCCCTAAACTCGTGAAGACGCGTGCATTATTCGAATACGCCTAAGCAGATACGAGGCTTATAGCAATCTGTGATGAATGCAGACGAGAACCAATTAGCCTTTGAGTATCCTGCCGTAAAGCCCATTGTTTGAAGCGGCAACATTTGAATTTGTTCTGAATGCGTACAAATTCAGGCTTTACTGTTTATGGTCACTAATCTCTTTGGGTCTGTTTCTCTCAGTTGTATGGATTCGAAAGATTTGGATTAGAGCACACTAATAAAATTTAGCAATTTTGCAATCATGGTTTCATTTTGCAATTATGTTATGTGTTTTTGGTGTATTTTATTGTTCTATTGTCAGTTACAGCATGTCAGAGAAAACGCTTTTTGTGGCCCTTGGCACGTAAGTTAGACATTAAATGGCAAGTAATGATTAAACTATTGCAGAAATGTTGTTCATTTTAAAGGTTTAAAATAAAGTCTTGTTTAACATTATAAAGGTCTATTTTTGTATAAAGTTTAATAATGCAGCTGCAAACAAGGTAATTGATATGACAACTAAAAACAACAAAAATAATCAATTTAATGCAGTGATTTCAATATTAAGGATCCATTTTTAGGTGTAGTCAATACGTACATTTTTAATTTAAATAAAAGTTTTAACATTTAAATAAACATTGTCAAGATATGTCAGATTTGGACATTTTAGTGCCTGTAAAACGTAAGTAAATTTATGTTTTATAGAACAACATGCATAAAATGTATATAAATTTTCATGAGAACACTAATTCTAATTTGTGGTCCTGACTCAATCTCTTCTTTACAATTTCAGTCACCTGGGCTATCAGCATTTATTCTAAGGAAATTTATTCTATTCGCAGGTGAAAGCCGCATCAGAAGGAGTAGACTTTTCTGCTTCCTCATATTCTGCAGGCACAACTTTTGCAAGTATCATAAAAGACTCCTGCCCACTGCTGTAAGGAATAATTGAGAGTATGAATATTAAAAATACATTTAGAAACATGATTGTGTGTGTGCTTGTGTTTGTTCGTTTTACTGTTCTTTGTAAAGAGAAAGAAATATGTTGACTTGCATCTTGAATCTGCACAATTAAAAGTGTCAAAGCAATGTGTTTATTATTCAAATTTCGTTTTGAATTTGGAATCATTTTAAACCCGATACTTTGTTTATTAAAAAAGTAACAAACCACTAAGCTTTTTCGTGACTGACGGATGGCGAGTGTGCTTCAGTTAATATGAAGTTCACGCTATTTACCTCAGCAAAAACTTCACTTTTTCAATTATTATTTTTGATCGCAAATGCAAATATGTTCTAGACGCAGGCTGTATCCTCGGAAGCGATTCTGACAGACTGCTGTAATAAGGTCACATACACAAAAAATAGCTGTTTACATTGGGTCCTCAGGACATGAGTCAGCCAAGGCACACCCACATACGAGGCACACCCAAATGAGGCCCTGAGGTGAGCACAGTCATTAACACAGCAGTGTTTCATCGCCCAAATGTCATGCTGACAGCTCAAACAAACAGCATTAATGATGTTACTTTGGAAAACACTGGCAGCTACCTAATGTCAAGTTAAAGTACATCAGCTAAGTCTGGTATTCCAAAAATACATGTGCACTACATTAAAAAAAAAAAAAAAAAAAAATACATGCTTTTTCCATAAAGAGTATGGAGTTACAAATGAGTGTGTGTATGTGTGTGCGAGAGACCGTACAGAAGCCCTAATAGTTTTTTTTTTAATTTTTATTCTTGTCTTTAAATAATGGTGAAAGGTCGCTCCACAGAAGAAGAGATTCGTGATGAGATAATGAAGTCTTACCACACCTCTGATGCCCCCCAAGGCTTAATAATCAGGTCATTTAAATTCTCTTTTGTTGTAATTTGTCCACAGATGGATGTTCAGAACTGTGCTTGGCAAATCCATTATTTGTGATGTTTCAGGCTTGTGATTCTGTTGCTTATCTAAAAACAGAAAACCCCGAGGGAGGTGTAGAAGTGTCATTTCTCACTGCTGCTGGGCTTGATTTTGGTGTGGAATAGCAAATAGTTTAAACCATTTCCGCAAGTTTATGTTTTATAATGTAAGAAACTCCCACAAAAATGTATTTGCTTCATCTCAGATTAAATAAAAGCGAAAAATATACATCATCAGTTCATAGTCATACAGTTCATGCTGTTTTTATACCCTGTAGAGCATCGGCATGCTGTTTGTGGCCTCCATGGACTACGACAAAATATTTAAGAGCCCCAGTGCAACTGACCCGAGCATATTTGTGTCTGCATTGAGGGGAGCTTCAAAGGTTTCTGCAGGGCTCCAGACCAAAAGAAAAAAAAGTAAAGAACCATTGGCTCCTATAAGAAACTTGGGCGCCACATACTTCTTTTAGGTACCACAGAATGTATTATTTCATTTTATTTTATTATTAATATTTTTTTGTTTATGCCTCATCTTTATTTTAATCCATCTTGTGGATGACCTGCGAAATAAGGTCCACTTGAAGTGGGAACAAAATGTCTTTTTCAACTTGAAATATAGTCACAAAGACCTGTTCATCATTAAACAGTCTGTGGTGAAACTTTTTTCATCAGTGAATCTTCTCCATCTGATTAAAGATAACAATGGAGAACGACAATGATGTGTCGGAACGAGATCTTGGCACATCCCCTGCTTGGTCTGTGCCCATGCCTTAGGATCATTCTGGCACATCTACGTGGAAAACACCTACCACTGGGGTTTTAAGAAACATGTCTCTCCAAACAGAAAACACTGCGATATAAATCAACAGAGGAGTCAAATCACAGCCCTTAAAGAAGCGTGCTTCTTCTATGGGGCAGCCAACATCTTGTATCAATTCAGGTAATGCATGCAAGAATGCTTATTGCCTGATGTTTTTCCCTCTGGAAGTGCATATGCACACACTGCAATGGTGGAGTGCTCCCAAATATGCATTTCCCACAGTGAAGATCATGGGCAAAATGAGAAAGGAGAGAGAGTCGGATCTTTCATACCACTTTTCCCAGCCTGTGTCCTTTCTCTTCATTATTGAAAGGTGGGTTCTGGCATGAAAAAGATAAGTTCAACACTGGCCCTAAAAAACTTGCTGGTCTTGAATAGAGCTGGGGAGCAGTGCAGCTTTAAACAATGTGATGACATTGCATGATATTTCTGTATATGCCTAGATGGCAATCACATGTCTTCTAACTGTATGTGGCTGCTAGCATATCACTCTCCTACTAATCAGGGTCTGCAAAACAGACCTGCCTAGACAAGGCAATGTCTTTTTATATAGCACATTTCATACACAATGGTCATTCAAAGTGCTTTACATAAAAGAAAAAACACTGATAAAAGTAACAGGAAGCCAGTGTAAGGACCTGAAGACTGGTGTGATATGCTCAAATTATTCTACTTCTAGTCAACATGCTGGCAGCAGTGTTCTGGATGAGCTGCAGCTGTCTAATAGTCTTCTTGGGAAGGCCGGTAAGAAGACCATTACAATTTCTGAGAGGCACATGAAGGGTGAACTCCCCCCTCACACTGCATTACATTAATGCAGTCAGCTAATTTATGAGAATTCTCTCGCAAGACAATGGATTTACTCATGCTGGTTTCAGTATAGCAAAACAGGGAAATGCAATATCTATTACTTACAGATTTGGGGAATACAAATACATGCCAGCTCCACTAGGAGTATGGCATCCTCATGGTTATGAGCGAAGAGGGCATTCGAGACAGTTGCGTAGTGGCAGTGGTGCTCTTTAAATAATGTTTCCAGGTTTTAGAATCTTGTCTTCACTTCCATAATATTCCTGCGTGTGTGTGAGCAGATCAATCACTGGCTATACACCAGTGCCTCTGAAGGTGTAAAGGAAGTGGAAGGACCAACAGGGACCAACAGACTTGGCACCCCTGGGACCACAGGGACTTGGGACTGCTGCAAACATGATGGGCCTTATTTTATGGCCTGAGGTGCAGACTTTTAGCTCAGTTTTGTACAGACGTCACAAACCGGAAACTGGACATAGTGGTGTATTCGTTAAAAATTTAAATAAATAAATTTTTCAGTTTCACACACAAACCTATTGTTTCGTGTCTTAGGACATCAATGTATCACCAGGAGCCACAGGCTTTACATTTGGTTTTGTCTGGGCATGTTTTTTCACTCTCACCGACTGTACCCACTGACTTGCATTATACTGACAGACTGCAACAGTTTGAGTTAAAAATCATTGTTTGTGTTCTACTGAAGAAACAAAGTCACCTACATCTTGGATACCCTGGGGGTAGCACCAAATCGGGTGAACTATCCATTTAACAATTTTAAGGAAATGTTTTATAATGTAATTTTTTATATTTAACATTTTTATGGAAACCATGAAACTTTTTTTTTAATTCTTTGATGAATATAAGTTCAAAAGAACAGCATTTAGTTTAAGTAGAATGTTTTGTAACAATCCACAGGTCTTTATAGTCACTTCCGATCAATGTATCCTTGCTAAAAATTAAAAGTATTAATTTCTTTCAAATAGATAAATAAAAATTGTTTTCTATCTTTTTAAGCAGAAACAGGTTTCCATGATTAGTGAAATGTTGATTACTTTAACTGTACAGTACCTTCTGTCCTGGAGGGCCCTCAGGTCCCTGAAAGGAGAATAATAAAAAAAAGTTAGAATGTACCTAAATAAACCAGAAGTAAACTAAACCAGACCAAAGCAGCAGAGCACTGTGATGTGCTTTACCACTTTCTGCCAAATAACTAGTGTTACTGTATTTTTTTGGTTTAAAACAATAATGATAACAATAAAAAAGTATATAAAATACCAAGCCACAATATAATTTTCCAGTATATTAAACAAAAGAAGCAAAAGAAAGTAGCAAGCCTTAAATCAAGTCCAAAATAAAAGCCATTTCATTGCCTGATTGGTTTAAGAATAGAAAATTGTTGTTTCTGTTGTTGATTGGCAGGCAAACAAACCAGTAAAAATATATTTTTTTATACTCCTTTGCTCATAGAGAGATTGCACATGGCACTGGATATAGAAATACCTTATCTCCTTCAGGCTGTTTATTAGGATTATGCTTTAATATTGGAAAACTAAGCAATGATTAAATCTTAATCATTGGTTAAATTTATTATTATACTAGATAAAATATATATATATATATATATATATATATATATATATATATATATATATATATATATATATATATATATATATATATAGTCTTTCTCTTTATGTGTGAAACGTAATGTAGAAAATTTCATATTTGAAAATTTTGTAATACATGGCTTTATATTCTTTCATTTATACATTTTATGTAGTATTATATAAATGTTGTATATTTGTTTATTATTGCATTTTTTTTTTTATTATTGTGTAGAGATGTTAAACATAACTAAATAATGAAAAGATTTACCACCTGATTAGCACAACAAAGCTTTGGCCTAACAGATATATTAAATTGTTATGCAAAATAATAATCACAACAAAGCATTGCCATGGCAGATATATTTAACTGTTATGCAAATAAGCATCACATCAGGTCATAAAAACATGAATAATATGAAGCCTAGATTTGCCCTCAGATACTTGGCAATGTGACAGGTGTTGAATAGAGGCACAAAAGCACATTACAGGGCTCTGCTCTGAGCTGTGAAAGGGCACCATGCCTCCTTGCTCTCCTAGCATAAACAAAGCCAAAACACATGCTTATCTGGCTTAGCAGTAAGGGTGCTTGGCTTGCTACAGCAGTGCTCACTGCACCAGATCCAAAAGCTCCTTTGATTATCCCTCTTCGAGCAGAACTGTGCAACCTGTTGGCAGGTCTTTATTGGTGTGCCTGTTCTACCTTTGCAAATCAGAACTACACAAAAATAAAGTTTATCCACTAATGGCTGTTAAGAAATAGTTGATTTTTTTTTCAGAATGCTTGTAACTTTAATTGAAAAAAGTGCATTGCATTAACAGCACTTTGTGTTTTAGGGGCTGAGATTTCACACATTTTTATTATTCCATTTCAATAATCTATATATATCTTTCAGACTTCACTTCACTTTAATTCATTTGATTTTGCTTTACAAAATTACAAAATCATTAATCGTTAAAATTCATCAGAATATTCAACATTGCACAGAAAGTACAGGAATAGCGTTAGATGTCACGCATAACGTGGTTGTATTAAAGATGTATGGCGAAGAAGTAAACATAAAAATCATTTAATTCAGGATTAACAGTAATCCACGACAAAGGAATACAATAAACTCATGACATATAAAGACCAGGAAAACAAAGATAATTAATTAACACTGGTGGTAACGATGAAAATAATTAACTAAATGAGAGCAAGAAAACCAAATAAGGAAACACAGGAACTGAACGGGAAACAAGCTTAATGAAACAAACACACACAGAGTCTGTGACATTACTACCCCTTATAACACTACAATATCCAACAGGAATTGTGGGTAGGTGCCCTAGAGGCCATAGCAGATCAGGAGTCTCAGGAGGCCATCCTGTTTCAGGACTCTCAGGAGCCATAGTGGATCAGTAGTCTCAGGGGATCATAGCGGTTCAGGACTCTCTGGGCCATGCTCGGGGAGCCATGGCAAAGTACAGATATCAGGGAGCAATGGCAGAGCACTGAGCTCAAGGACCACCACTTTAGCCCATAAGCCCACCCATCCCTGCCTCCCCAAATGTTCTCTGGGAAGTTCCGTGAACTAGGGCTCTGGAGGCCACTCTGGAGGAGCAGGCTCTGGTGGCAAAGGTTGGCACAGGAGGGTGCTCAGGAGAAGTGTGAAGCTGGCTGGGACCAGTGGAGGCTCAGAAGACTTGGTTAAGGTGGACGGGACCAGCTGAGGCGCACAAGACAAAGGGGAGCTGGACGGGACCAGCTGAGTCACAAGAGTGAAGAGCCGTGAAGTCAAGGGGAATTGCCTCCTGGGACAGGTTCAGGGCATGAAGGTTGCACTGGAGGCATGGTCACTTCAGGGTGCACTGGAAGCATGGTCCGTGTAATGTCCTTTTGGCTTGCCATAGGGACCACGGGTAGGCTTTATTGGCCTGCAAATGGTGGCAGGTGCCATAAGGAATTAAGGAAACACAGGAACTGAACGAGAAACAGGAGAACGAAACAAAAACACAAAGAGTCTATGACACTAGAGTATCTATGCTTTATCTCCATCTACTGTTAGTTACTCAGGTGGTGCAAGCAGATGTTGACAAAGACTAAAGCAACAAGAAGAGCGAGACATATAAAACAACAACAGATTTTCAAAAATACACTAAATAATAAGTACATATTATAATTATCAGGGCCAGTATATATATGTAAACAAAGTTGGTTGCCTTTTGACACTGCACAGTATTGTAATTGCACTGTAATCTAAACACAGGCTTATATTAACCAAACTGTTTAATTTTACCACAAAAATGCAAAATGTAAATGGCATTTTTTCTAATAATACATTTATCTATTTAATAATGCATATAATCTCCTTTTTGGTGGATCCTCGTTTTCTGTCTATATTTCCTGTTCTTTCTCTCCTCAGTTGTGGAGGCTGCGGCCTTTTGTGTAAATTTATGACTTTAGTATTCCTAGCTAACTTACATAATTTTCCATGAAATGTTTCTCATGCAGAGATATGTTGTGTGTGCAGCACATGTCTGTGTGACAGCCTGCAGTTTTTCCATGTGATGAGGGAATATTACTGTATCTACTGGTTTTCTGATTTAGGTATGATTACATGTGTCCATATGTCCAGTTTACACTGTAATGATGCTTGAATCTTGTGCTACACCACAAATCAGTCTGTTTTGAAATAAAAAAATTAAATGCTGAGAGATGCTGAGAGATAAGCAGATGTCTGTGTAAAAAGATCATATATGGTGTTAAAAATAAAGGATTCAGCGGATAATAAGCAATTCTGTTTTTATTTAAGCTTCATTAGATAAGAGGCGTAGTTCAAAACATTCTCTTGAGTTTTTTTGCTGTCAGGGACTATAGTGGAAACACTGCAATTCAATACATATATTTTTAAATGAAAAATTTAAATATATAATTTAGGGGTGTCACACCAAAGGGAACACTTTAGTGGTTCTAAATAAATTAATTATTGAAATGATTCTGAAACAAAAATGTACAATTGTCTCATGACCAGACATGGATTCAGTGGAGGCATCCAATCTACAGAACTTTCTGTCCAGCAGTAATGGTCATATGGACCATCAAGAGGAACAGGTGCTGGCTATGGACAAGCGGTAGCTCTGGTAGCCGAGTGTCCAAGCTCATCACCCAGTTACAACTGTTGAGATCGCCCACTTCACCACCCATGCTGCCCATTTTCCCTAAGACCAACAATCAATATACCCCAGCCTGAACCTCGCCTACCTACGCCAGAGAGGCATGGTGGTAAGCGCAATATGTGTAGAGCCTTTCTAACAGAGTGACGTCACTGAGGATTCAAACGTGGCATTTGTATTGATTCTGCTGTCAGGAATGGCTGCTCTGTAGGGGACTGCAGTCTGGAAGAACCAACATTTGTGATGCTCCTGGTTCCACCGCCTGATGAAAGCTGTCTTTGACCGCCCGTTCCTGATTTTCTGCAGGAACATAGGAATGTTTCAGATTATTCCATTGACTTCCGGACTCTGGTGGCGGATTGTAAGTTTAACGAGGAGGAGCAGTGGGACATGTTCCTGTATAGGCTGCCTGATCACATTCAGAAGGAAATATTCATTTAAGGGACTTGTGGACATCAGAGCCAGTGTGCTCAGAATCAGCTACGTATGGATTTTGCCAAGTATTCCCTGCAGGTACAGAGAGTACAGTCAGCCATTCCTCCCACATAGAGGCCATGCAGGTGAGGAGTGCTTTCCGGGAGGAGAAAGAATGTCGGGGAAGACATGAATTGTGTTTGTACTGCCGAGCTGTGGAACATTTCCTGACTGAATGCTAGGCAAAAATCAAGCCTGACAGTAGGTTTAAGGCTACTGTCATGTAGAGCATGGCTTAACAAACTCTCATCCAGTACTCAATCAATATTTCTCATTCTCTGGCAGATGGGATTATATGCCCTTCTTCTTCTCCAGCAGAGGAGGGTTTTTGGTCGCAAAGAAGGATGGCAACCTCGCATTGACTACCAAAGTTTGAATAACATTATGGTAAAAGAATACCCATACTTTGCTGTTGATGTAGCAGGGGGCATCCATCTTCACAAAGTTGGATTTATGTAAGGCAAGGTCAGGCAAGTGCTCCAAAGGCTGCTAGAGAATCGGCTTTTGTCGAGGCAGAGGAGTGCGCATTTTATGCACAGTCAATTCCATGTTTGGGTTACAGTGTGTCATCCAAGGGGAGTATGCATGGATCCGTTAAGGAAATGCTGTGGTGGATTACCAGTGTCATCCATGGGTCTTCCAGTTAAGGCAAGGCTTTTGGAATTTGGTCCAATTCTTGCCTGACATACATTTCCAGCTGCTGAAGAGTTTCTGGTTGACTTTGAGGGATTTTTGGTTTAATTATGTGCCAAATGTTTTCTACAGTTGAAAGATCTGGACTGCCGGCAGGCCAATTTAGCACCCAGACTCTTCTATTATAAAGCAATGCTGTTGTAATAGCTGAAATATCATCTGGAGTAAAGCATATGTTGCTCTAAAACCAGTAATCATAGTACCTTCCAAAACATGCAAGCTGCCCATATTGTATGCACATTCACCCCCATGCCATCAGAAATTCTGGCTTTTGAACTGAACGTTGATGACATGCTGGAAGGTCTCTCCTCTTTAGCCCAGAGAAAACAGCCTTCGAGATTTCTGACAAGAATGTCAAATTTGGACTCATGACAACAGAACACTTTTCCACTTTGATACAGTCCATTTTAAATGAGCCTTTACACACAGGACAAGACAGTGCTTCTGAAATATGTTCACATATGGCTTCCTTTCTTGCATGATTTTTAAATGCTTTAGTTGGCATTTGCAGATACGGCAGATTTGTTTTCCAACAGTGGTTTCTGGAAGCATTACTGGGCCTCTTTAATAATGTCAACGTCTGAAAGCCCAAAGACCAAAGGTATCCAACAAAGGTCTTTGGCCTTATCCGTGAAAAAAAAAAATAGAAATTTCTGCAGTTTATCTGAAACTTTTTCTGATGTTATGCATTGTAGATAATGAGATTTGCTATACAATTTGACATTGAATAACATTTTTTTAAAGTATTGTGCACACCTTTTAAGCTTTTACAAAATGAAGAGCCTTTGCCGATCTTTACTTCTTAGATACTCTGCCTCTCTGTGACGTTCCTTTGTATGTTACAGACTTGATGTCAGTTAACTTAATTAGTTGCTAGATGTTGAATATGAATATATTCACAGACGAATATTTTCAATATTTCAAAAGTGTTACAAACTGCGTGCAATTCTCAAACTGATTTATTTTATTTATTAAATAAGACCTAATAGCCAGCATAACACTTGTAGAACATGATAAGTATAGCATTTGTAGCATACTAGTAAAGACAAAGTAAAATGTCAGTGTTCAGCATTAGCACAGTTACAGCTAATTAAGAATGTGATTTTAGCTCATGTAGCCATAGCCTAACCACAAGAATCTGCATAATTAAAAAATATAAACTCTTTTATCAAATGTATCAAATATGTAAAGTGATTAAAATTGACAGAAAATGACTGATTTAAAAAAAAATTATTGTTCTGCTTTATTTTATTAAAGCTTAAGTAAACTGACTAAACTACTAAAATTCCACTAAATATGTGCTGTATACAACAATGACATAATGATACTTATGATAATTAAATATTATTATAAAATGATCAAATGGAAGCAGCCCATGCTCATCTGGACATTTAACCTCTGAAACAGAAACAGAAAAGTTAAATTTTTTTACTTTTTCCTTTTGACAGCCTTCCATTCAAATAAAAATGGGTATAATTTATATTAGTCTCTTTCTTTCTCTGGAGCAACTTTCTCATTTTGGAACAGTACATTGTGTTTTTTTTTTTGAGAACTGGAATTGGAGTAATTTGACATACAAACGTTTATGCAAAAATGTTTTAACATAAAATATGCTGTTACAAACTGCCACTAATCAGTAATGAAATTGATTTGCTGTTGATAGGGACAATAAATAGGAAAGTTAATAGACAGCTTATAGGCAGCTTAATAAATGAGAGGCAGCTTTTCTGAATAACAGCATCTACTTACAAAAATAGATTAGGAGATGCAGAAAGTGTTATAAATGATTTATTAAAGCGTTTACACAGCAGGTTTTGAATACTTTGTAGTGTGTACTGCAATGTAAAGGCTGACAGGTGAGTGTTAGACAGATGTATTCTCTGACACACATATTACTAGTAATTTATTAACCATCTACCAAGGATATGTTTGATTATTTCATGACATGCTATTTTTTTTTATGACTCATAACTTAAATACCATATTACGTAATCATTTGTGAACATATAGTCGTGTTTTGTAAATTGCCATTTAATCATCATCTAATTGTAAATGATTTATAACTTAATCTAAAAAAACATATTATACATTCATAAACATATTAACATATCACTTATTATTCATCTACACATAGTTATGCTTTGTAAATGATTACATGATTAACTAATCACTTATAAATGCCTTACAAGTGGATGTTATTATAAAGTGTTACCCATGTGGTCTTCCTATTATTTTCCTATTATTTCTATTATTTTCATGCAGCTGCACACAAATAATTTTTTGTGCAGGCTACATACAAATAAAAATGTCATACATGTCATAATGGATAGTCATTGCTTGTATCAGAATTAGCCTAGAGTTAGGCTATTTTGTCATGCATAAGCAGATCTGTTTGTTCTCTAGAGATGCATTTAGTCTGTACGCAAACTTAGACTCTGATGTTTATTATGTTTATTGGATCTTTTCCCAAAAAATGCATATTATTCATTACGCGACTGTTTTTCCCATTGTTATACCTGCAAAAGTGAATTTGGAAAGGTGCACCTGTGCCATGTGCTTTAGACCAAGTGCTTAGATTGTTAAAATAGGCACTGCATGCTAAATGTAAATACAAGATACTTACCATTTGACCAATCTCTCCTGGCATTCCAGGGTCTCCTGTGAGAGATATGATAAATATAGTACTCAACATCTGAAATGGATCAAAATCTTTAATCAAAATTGTTCTAAACCAAAAATGTGTTCCTGTCTTCAGGGTATTTCATATATTAGATATATTTTTGAATATGCTATAGGGTTGATTGTTACAGAATGTTTTGGGTTACTTGACTGCATCCCTGTTCCCTGAAAAATCGTGATTGATTATTTCAATAATGGTGAGGAGAATATTCCTTGGTTGTGAAGCATGTGTATGAAATATGCCAAGAATTGGCTTAAATAACCTTGATAGGTGATGTCGTTTGATTATGTGCATCAGAGGGATGTCAATAGACATGAAACATACACTCATCTTCAGAGTGATACCAGATCTGAGATCCACACAATGGTTGGTCAACAGGGTGCAAGACACTTGCTGACATACCTTGGCCAGGACTCCTGGGAGCACAGTGTTCAGTGGAAACGCATAAAGATGTAACCTGGCCCACATATGGGCCATTGCATCCAGATCCAGGGAAGCTGGAAGCAAAGATAAACCCACATCCTTGGCTCTTTCTGAAGAAGCACTAAGTAAGCTTCAGCAGTGAGTGCAAGGTCATCACAATCTGGGGTGGACACATTTAATTTCACGCAATTATCGTCAAATGATTGATTGATTACAGAGGGTCTCTGCATTTAATAATACCTGATTTTTCAATCTCGTCATTATACATCCCTATCATTCTATTCTCCTATTTGATACTATTTAGTGCTTTCATAAAATATATAAATAAAAGTGATTGATTGATTGAAAGAAAATGAGAGAGCCTTGAGCAGAGCACTCTGATCGAGTGATTGCCTGGACAGCAAATTTTCTCCCACATTTATCCGTCCCAGCAGGACCTGACGGCATCACAGGTCGGGTTCTGAGAGCCTGTGCTGACCAGCTAGCACCGGTGTTCACTGAGATATTTAATCTCTCCCTGAAACAGTCTATAGTCCCCTCATGTTTCAAAGAGTCCATCATTGTTCCTGTGCCGAAGAAACCTCAACCATCTTGCCTAAATGATTACCGCCCTGTAGCTCTGACGTCTGTAGTGATGAAGTGCTTCGAGAGACTCGTCAGAGACTTCATCACCGCATCACTACCGGACACACTGGACCCACTTCAGTTTGCTTACCGCCAAAACCGGGCTCCACGGAGGATGCCATCACACACCTCCTCCACACAACCACAAGCCACCTGGATTTTAGGAAAGGGAACTATGTGAAAATGCTGTTCGTGGACTATAGTTCAGCTGCTCAACACCATAGTTCCCTCCACGCCACCTCGGTTGGAGGTCCTGGGACTCAGCCCATCCCCGCGCCACTGGATCACTAACTTCCTGACCGACAGACCACAAGCCGTACGGATGGGAAAACACACCTCATCCTCCTCACTCCTCAGCACTGGAGACCCTCAGGTTGTGTTCTGAGCCCCTGCTGTACTCGCTGTACACACATGACTGTGTGGCCACTACAAACTCCACCACCATCATTAAATTTGCTGACGACACTGTCGTGGTGGGCCTGATCTCCAACAACGATGAGATGGCCTACCTTCAGGAGATCAACAACCTGGGAGAGATGGTGTCAGGAGAACAATCTGCTCCTGAACGCCAGCAAAACAAAGGAGTTAATAGTGGACTTCAGCACGAAGCAGGTGCGCGCTGTGTTTTACCATCCCATCAAGATCGACGGGACCCCAGTGGAGAGAGTGGACAGTTTCCGTACCTGGGTGTTACATCACGCAGGACCTGTCTTGGTCCTGTCACATCAACACCCTGGTGAAGAAGGCCCGCAGCGCCTATACCACCTGAGGCGCTTTAAGGGACTTCAGACTCCCATCTCAGGTGCTCAGGAACTTTTACACCTGCACCATCGAGAGTGTCCTGACGGGAAACATCACCTCCTGGTTTGGAAACAGCACCATGCAGGACAGGTGAGCCCTTCAGAAGGTGGTGCGGTCAGCTGAGCGCACCATCCGCACTGAGCTCCCTGTGCTGCAGCACATCTACAACAAGCGGTGCTGTACCAGAGCCAGGAAGATCGTGGAAGACCTCAGCCATCCCAACAATGGACTCTTTTCTCTGCTGCGTTCAGGAAAGCGCTTTGTTCCTGGAAGGCAAACACAGAGAGAATGAGGAGGAGCTTCTTCCCACAGGCCATTCGGAGTCTGAACCAGAGAACACCCAGCACCTAAATGCTCACCCCTCTTTCCCCAAATACTCGCCACTTACTTTGGACAATTGCACTAGCCACTTTGCACTGGACATTCGCACAGCCACTTTTACATTTTACACTTTATATTTTATATTTTATACTCTACACTTATTTACACTTTATTTTTTAAACTTTGCACACTTTTTTTATACATATTTTTATACATATTTTATATTTATATATATTTAAATTCTGTTTTCTGTTTTCTATTTTGATGCTGGACGGTTGTAAAAAACATTTCACTGCATGTCGTACCATGTATGTATGTGTATGTGACAAATAAAATTTGAATTTGAATTTGAATGTGCACTGTGTGGCCAATTATTAGGCAAGTTTAAATTCTGTAAATATTTTTTTTTCCAAGAACATTTTACCTATCCCAAACCACGTCAATCTTAATAACTACTATTTGTTTTGTATTTAATCATATAAAAGTAATATGTAAGCTCCCTAAACTTACTGATAGATTCTGGAAGATGAATTCTTCAAATAGTGGTTCAAGAGGATGTAATGCTGTTCCTTCAAGAGTCACTCACAACTTAAATGTCCTTATCCGTCTTAATTGTCTTAATTGATTTCACAACACATGTTAGTCTTATTAAGTGAGGGCCATTTTTTTAAATTTTGTATCTAATGAGAACCTGACACACTGTACTTGTGAAAACTCCGGGAAGGTTGCAATTCTTGAAAATTATGGTGCTGGAGACTAGATGGCACCTGATGGTTTCTTACCTAATGCTTAACATTAACCCCTAATTCTTTTGCAGTTAATATGTGTCTTTTCTTCTCCACTTATTTCTTCTGACTCTGTTGATCCAATGAGCAATTCACTGCCCAGTGGTAATTCCTCCATGGGGCCGACCAACGGTGGCGGAGCAGGTGGTGAGCTGAAGAGCCAGGTTGACACAGAGGAGCTGGAGGGCCTAGGCGATACCCCTGGCACCGGCGACCAATACGGAGACGGGGAACGGGAAGGACACGGTGGAGTCGGAGCGACAGAGTACAGAGGTAGAGCCGGGGGGGATGGAGGAGCCTGACCCCTCACCCTCAAAATTTCAAAATGAAAGTATATGTCAATAAGATCATTCTTTGATAACCAATCCTCGGATTTGATATAATAAAACAATCAACCCAATGAAATCGTGGGATGTCATAGGCAGATGACGTCATTGGCCAAGAAGCATAAAAACATGTGGAATGCTGCTGGCTCCTGCTTCTGTCAAATCTCAGCCAACGAGACCCCAGATAACACCACACCACTTGTTGAGTGCACTCTGACTCCTAACCTGGGCAGGAGACCAGATGACCTATAAGCTATATCGTTGGCATCTAATATCCACCTGTTCAAAGTGGAAACCCCTTCTTAGGGGGACTAAATGATCTACTAAGGGAACCAGTCTCTCAAGACTGGTCTCTCATGGTAATAGAGGGTCTATCTGGTTGTTGCAATGCAGTGCGCCAACAGAGGGTGCCATGGCTAGATCCCTGCACAAGCCCAGTGGCGAGTTTCTGAGTTCTGCTACTATGTCGGGCAGAAGATACTGAGAGTAACGCTTGCCGGAGATGCCCATGCTCTGTGCTGCCTCTCGAGCTGGAGAGTAGCAAAAGAAGGAACCGCTGAAATGTCACAGACTGTTTACACGGTGTCTGTCAACCAACACTGTCAAAGTGTGCAGACACGCACCAGCCTGTAGTTCATAACGGCTTCAAAGGCAGAGACAGAGCCTTTAAGGATGATGCTGCTGCGGGCAAAAGATTGCCCAAGATTCCAAGATCTCGACACCTCGGTGTGGAGCTCCCAGAGCTCCTCACACTGGGAGCAATGAGGAGAGCACAGTCTCTTAATCCTTAGATGACGAGAGAAGCAGTGCCGCGCTGCCCTGGTGGGGGGGAAGTAGCTGCAATGCAGGCTTCCTCACCCGGGCAGGCACTGGAGCCCAAGCGAGAGGAGTGAGATAGGGACTCGCCCGTCTCAGACTTCTTTTTGTGCTCAAGCTCTAATTGTGATTCCTTGAGCACCGTCACCGCTCGGTGACAGAAAGCTGGAGTCCACCTCTGCCTGGTAAAACAGAAAGCTGAAGTCAGCAGCATTCCACATGCTTTAATGCTTCCTGGTCTATGACGTCACCCACCTATGACGTCCCACCATTTAATTGGGTTGATTTCACACACGATTCAGAGCCATCATGCTGGAAGGCGTTCACTAAAGCGTCGTCAACACAGCTTGAGTTTGTGAGAAGGAACAACTGAACATCTAACATCTCACTGGTGATTGCTAACCCCCAAAACACCAGCGGTGGCAAAGTTGTACAGTGATCCCCCAAGGGTGCCAGGAAGGAGAACTTACTTTCCGCTGGAGTTTTCTGTGGCCCTCCCAAGGGGACACATCCATTGTACTGGAAAAGAAAACCGAAGCATGTGAACAGGAAGTGAATCGCTGTGCTCACTGGGGCCACCATCCAATGCAAATACTCATGAGAGTCCTTTTTAGAGACGACTTTAGAGAGAGTTTTACTTTCACATGATACTGCCGTCAGCATGAGACACACACACAATGTGGTCTCTGAAGACAAAGAAACCAGAAGATGTGTATGTTTAACATATATTTATAATCTATAAAATATATTTGCATGTAATCACCTCACATCACCTACAGAGGTTATTTAAACCAATTCTTGGCGTGTTTGACACATGCTTCACAAACGGTTGAAAAAAGAATGTCCTTTTCAATGTTATTGAAACAAAGCATCGAGAGTAGGGGACCTACTTTTGGACTTTTAAGGAAAGAAAGTTTCTGTGTCACACACCAGAAATCTTCATGACTTTCAATTTGAGACTGAATTCTATTTCTAAGATATTGGAAGAAATGGACCGAATACTGTAATATAAACAATTACTGATTGTACAAAATGTGAAACAATGTAACCCCCAAAGTTTTCTTTTCTGTTTGATTTGCTTTTCTATTCTTGATGTCTTGTTTTGTATTGTCTAATTATTTGTTGTTAAATCATTTTGTTGTAAAAATGTTTTATAAAAATAAATAAAAAAACCAACATATTGTGTCATTATGTGTCATTATGTGACATAATTCATAGTGAAATTCACAAAACAGACACTCAAAAAGATTAAAATACATCAGTTTCAAAGAAATTAGTAACAGAAGTGACAGAATAATGCAATGATCTTGCCTGGAGTAAATACAATATAGAGCCCTTAATATTTTGACACTCTTGCCTTGGTCTGAATGAACAATTGAAAGTCCTGGTACATTTGTAAGCAGGATCTTTCAACATGCTCTGCTTTTGGAGATACTTTACAGGGAGGCCTGGAACTCCCCGAGGACCATCTTTCCTGTGTCCCCTGGGGTCCCTGGGCCCTGGAGGACCTGGAGGTCAGGAGGCCCTGGGGCCCTGCTTGACCCTGGTCACCCTGTGAAAGTAAAGTTGTAAATATATAAAACATTATTTTAATAGTTATAAATAAAACATACATAAATGTTTGTATGCAGTTTAAGGAAAAAGACTGAAAGGTCAATGCAAAGTTGTATACTCATAGTTGTTATCTCACTCTATTAAACAACATTAAAAAAACCCCAGTATATTTCAAGTAAAATCTAAGAATTCTCCTCTGAACTTATGTCATTTTCAAGAACAATTAGGTCAAACTAAGTTCATGTGGAGTCAATGAGTTGTCAAAGCAAACTTTCTGAAAAAGGAAAGTTTGTTTTTTTATAGGAGAGCATGCAGGACATAGGTCTTATTTACATACTGAACTAAACGACACTCTCTGCAGCATTGACATCATGGGGATGTGCAATAACAATATTGCTCTGCTTGCATATTTCAAAGTATACTAGGGCCTTCAGTCTACAGATGTAACATTTACTTTTGGTATTAATCCAGTCAATTACTGTGATGATTCCCTTTCACAGTTTTGGAGAATAATTGCTTTAAATCATTTCCAATTTTTTCCTACCATATCTTAGACGAAGTATAAAAAAATAATCATGTATATGAAGACCTTTTTTTATTTATGCAAAGCTTTAGTGCTAGATTTGATGGGAACCAAAGACCATCTGTCTGAGTAAATGGAACAATAACATTTTGATTTATACATAATTGTGTTTACAGATGACTTATTCTGTATATTTTCTCTTTTAACAGACAGCTCATACAGGTCACTAACCAGAATTCCACAACGAAGGCTTAGAAATTTACAGCCTCCTCATTTTTGCCGCCCTAACCGTAGAGGTTCTTTATGGTAACACTATAGAATGCTGTTCTGTCATCAATACATAACTTCACAAGAATAGTTATGCAATACTAGCCCTCTAGTAGCTAACTAACAAGAAACTGATTAATGAATTATCAAGCAATAGTGCTTAGTCAAGTGTAGTTTACTATTGGCTCATAGGCAACTACTACTTTTCGTACCTCCTAAAGAGCTTCAGATAAATACTGAATACAAAGTATTAACAAATCCTTCAAACGAAATTACAAATTATATAGATCATTATTCTAAAGTGAATAACATGATAACTTTATACTAATTATATCATGAAATCATTGTAAGCTTTGTAAATGTTCTGTAAAGTACTGAATAAGAATGACTCAAGTGGTATACTTAGTTACTGATTATTAGGAACTCTATTCTAAAGTGAAGATTACAATAACACCCTAGGAATATATGAAGTCATTGTAAACTTTTGAGGTTTCCCATTACAGTAATTCCTTAAGAAGGATGTAGTAACACTTAAGTCATCCAAAACCCTAAATATATCTCAAATGTTTACTATGGCTTCAGTCAATATTAGGGAGTTATCATGCTTTTCAATTTAGAATACTGTAAATAATTAAGTAAATAAAGTAAATAATTCTGAAGGGTTGGGTTATACTTACTACTAATAGTAGTGTAACTAGTAGTACTAAGATAATAAATTAGTAGTTGGTTACCATGACGTTCAATTTAGCATTAATTCTTACTGTTGCATTAATTTTACTAGTTACTAGTCCAGCTGAGCTCTGAGATTAAAGCTGAAGAATGGAAAGCAAATGCTGGACCAAATATGAAAATCCCAGTCTAATGGAGCAGTGAGAAAGAGAACAGAATGAGGACAAGCACTACCTTAATGAGTCGGCGTTTAATGAGTTGCTGATCAGCAGAAAGAAAGCCATGATTTATCTTAGGGAAGACCATCTGAGCAGGTGTGAGGTCAAAAGAGGTTGGAGGTCAAAAGTGAGAGAAGTTGGAGAGGAGAGTTGCATGAGGTCCGGGAAAGAGGAAGAGAAAAGGGAATAAAAAGGGTACAAAAAAAGATTACATTCAAGTAGTTGTTGTTGAGTCAGAGAACCCAATCCAGTACCTTCATGCATTAGTAAAAGTTGACATGTTTTTCATGGTGGCAGCAATGGATGTCTTGACTGCCTTTGGCAAAGCCTGTAATTACCACTTCATGGGTGCTAGCTCACCCACTCTGAGAGACCCAATTTAAAAAAAAACCCAAAAAACTTAACAAAACCATGTCAACTTCTACTGACTGAAAGCACTTTCATCAGAGGTTTTTTTTGAGCCAAGGCAGACTACAGGAACTGCACATGCTGAAACCCATCATGCAGATGTATCTGTCTTTGTCAGTGATATATAAAGGGGGCACCTATAATTACAAAATACATAAGATAAACAAAATAGACAAAAAATATTCTTACTAATTGACTATAGATTCAATTATTGCACAATATGGCCCAAATATTATATGTGTGATTCTGGAGATTTAAGTATGAATCATATTTTTGTGGTTTCGGATTGGATTTGTGGTAAACCAAAGATATCAGTTTTAAATACATCTAAGAATTTTAGTTTAGCTTTTAATGTGTCTCTCTTGAATTATTAGCTTCATAGAATCCAAGCAGACAGTGGTCAGACTATTTGGTGGTTAGAAAATGTGACTCTTGTTTGAAATTAATCACACTTCACTGGTTTATTATGGGAAAGAAACAGTTACTCTGTTGTGAATACATAAATTCCCGTCACCACACTGCATAATAATAACACCACTGGAACTGAGTAAGAGGGTCATAATGAGCAAAAGTTTTTTTGATTGGTTGGAATGGATTTATCAAACACAACTGTGTTTGGGCCAAATCTGTCACTGCATAGGCATAGGGGACAAATGCACTGTTGACACATCTCAGAGTGTGCCATCCACAGAGTCTGCCTTGGCCATTTGGCTACGCCAACAAACCTTCACAGTCAGGATTTGATTGCTGTGTAATGCAGCCAGAGTGGGTAGACCAGAAGTCCCTGGGGGGGCAAACAGCACAAATATGGCACAATACAAATACAACACAGCATGACAATAAAAGCCATTCACAAGAGTACTGCATCAGTTTTGCAAGAGTGTGACTCAAAACATCAAGTTTAAAAGGTTTTCTTTTTGACAAAGAGGCTTTCACACACTGCTCTGCTATAATGCAAAATTAATTTTGATTTGATTTCAGCAAAGCGCTTAGCTAAAAACAGATAGGTATTTCTTAATCATTTACTTTGGATTTGTGCTCTTCGCTTTGTGCGCTGATATGTTTGTAGTCTTGCAAGATTTGCTATTTGATGCCTAATATCCTAATCAAATTACTGAATATTTTGTAAACCATGTAGCCTTCTCTTTTCTTACTCAATGGAATGCAAACAACAACAGCAAACAATGCATCAGTTAAATGCAGGGAATACCATAATAAATATTCCATCCCATCATGTTTATGGGAAGTAATTTGAATTACATGGCTCATTTAGTAGATGGACATGAAGGAAACCACTTTATCCTCTGTTTTGGTACTCAAGCAAAAGCACTTGCAAACAAAATTACTGACAAAATAAAGTAGTTATAATACAAGTAATGAGTTCTTTAGAAACGACATCTCTCTGTGGCATACTGTCATTTATAAATGTTGCTTAGAAAATTGCATGTAAAATACAATCATGAATGTCCAACCAATTAAATTTTATTTTAATGATGCCAAATGATGTCCCCTTCAACTAGTAAAAAAATATTTTTGTTAGTAGTAAAATAGTAAAGAGACATTAGCACATGTTAGGTCACATGCTTTCAAGAGCCCATAGTGTGCAAATTTTTAACTGTGCATCCAAATGTGTTGTAAAAGTTTTTTGTAAAATTTTTATGAAGCCTGTATTTATAATATATTATAAGGGTATTTCTAAGACATTCCAATAAATGTGAATTGTATTATAGAAAACCTTACAATGTGGTATATCATCAATAAAAGCAACTATAATTGATTATAATACTTCTATATTTGTGATTATAACTTTTAAGAATCCGATTATTTGTAACTGTTATGATGAGGCACCCGGGTCGCTAACTTCGAGCCACCAGAGGGAACCCTCGTCGGAGTAAATCCCATCATGCTCCTTCTCTGTGCCATAGTGGATCCTTAATGGATCCTTCTTAGTCTGGTGCTTCATCACAATAACACAAAAATGAACACCATATTAAATCTACTTAATGTATCATGAACAATGTCATATCTCTGATGGATTGACACTGCTTATTTAATATCTGCACAGTACCTTACAACAACTTAGTTGCTGTTAGGTGGTTATAGGTGACGAGTGTTATTTGGGTTTCTTGTTGTTTCCTGTGAGGTTAATATTGAGGCTAACGTGAGCTAGCATATTCTTTAAACAAAAAAAAATGCAATGCTTATTATATAAGCCTAAGAGTATTAGTAGACTAGGTAAGGTAGGTAGAATATTCAAATACTTGCAAAAGTATCCTACACTCTTTGTTGTTGCTGTCTGTTGAAGATTAATTAAGATAAAGTTTTAGCATATATTTAGCAGACACACTACTAATACTCTAATAAAGGCTAGCTGACATGTAGTTGCAGAGTTACTCATCAACAGCCGTCTAAAGGGTATCATCAAAATAATGAAACTAATACTATATATATATATATATATATATATATATATATATATATATATATATATATATATATATATATATATATATAGATATATATAGATATATATATATAAATCTTCAAAGCAATATATGAGAAATACAGTCCATCGTAACGTAAATGAATGAATTATGTTCATTATGTATTATAAATGATCATACTCTAAAAAGCTATAACCACAAATAAGTAAATATTATAACACATTAAAACTGTTCCCTTTCAGTGGTCACTCCGAGTCACGTCGGATGACCGACAGATTGAGATCTCGCTTGAGAGACCAATCTACCGAAAGTGTATCTAAACGAGCCAATTGAAGATTGGCATCGCTGTCGCATCCAGCTGCCGCTGATCACAGCGCGTGTATAAATAAACTTAGCGGGTGCAGCGCATATCAGCTTTTACCGCCGGAGCCGGCGTGACTGTTCCGCTCCAAAGGCGATCTACGAGTGTTGAGTACTGGCGTTTCAGCGGAGTCGTTTTCCTGCGTTGAGTGGATTGCCACAATCAGGCTGCTACCCCTGTTTGTGTGCAAGCGGCTATCCCCTGTTGCGCAGCACTAAAAGAGCATTCGCGGCAGGTGCGTCTTTTTAAAGGCGGCGTTACGTCTGGCAAACTCGACGTAGCGTCTTGGAAGACAGCGTGGGTCTTGCTTCAGGCGGCGTACACCCGTGTGTTTCTGGATTGCTTGGTTGTTACCTGGTGTTAGGTGATGGTCACAACCGTTGCCTCGTGTGCCTGGGCTGAGCATGCTGAGGTGGCGGTTGTGGATGAATCATTTCCTCGCGGAGAGATGGTCATCTCGGAGTGATGGGCGGGCTCTGTAGCCTTGAAAAAGGAGGCGGAGCTTGTGTTTGCTCGACTTGGTTCTCATTCTGGCTGCAGACAGGTGGGCTCCATTTCGTTGTGACACAAAGCTTAAACTCTGCAACCAGTGGAGCTGCAAAAGGCAGTCTGGACCCTCACGTGGGGTATCAGCTGTACCCTCTTGGGCTCCCCTGATGATCAGAAGTCAATCGCTGCATCGGAAGGTGAGCCAGACATTTCTGGAAGTGAAGATCCGGTTGCTCTCGTCTACCAGGCGTTGAATGTACTGGATACAGATCTAGAAATGGTGGCTATGCTTGCCCAGGCCGCCGGTGATCGGGATCAAGTGGAAACCTCCACTGCTTCCGGGCCCTCGAGGCTGGACGATTGGTATTTAAGGGTGGCTTGCGCTGGTTCTGGGGCCCCACCTGGTACCTTTCTTCCCGGAAGTGCATGAGGAGCTTACTGGGATGTGGAAAGCACCTTTCACTGCCAGAAACTGCCCCAGTGGCTCCTCCTCCTTCACCTCCTTCCTTGACAGCGGCACAGCCAGGGAGTTACGGTGATCGCCCCCCCAGTGGAGCGGTCAGTTGGGATGCAGCTGTGTCCCAATGCCGTTTCCGCTTAGTGCGGTGATCCTGTGCTCCCCTCCGGGCCTGCAGGTACTCGTCCGGCTCTGAGCGGCGGTGCCTTGTGCGGCCTGTGGACAAGCTGCGTCTGCAGTGCGCTTTGGCGTTGTTGCAGGTTCATCAGGCCAAGGCACTGAAGGATCTGCACAGGGGTGGTCATGACCCGAAGTTCTGAAAGAACTCTGTATCGTGATGGACCTGCGCCCACGGCGGCGAGAAGGTCAACGCGGTCTCTGGGTTGTGCGATGGCCCTCTGGTGGTCCAGAAACGCCATCTGTGGCTGTGTCTGAGTCGACATGCTTGCGAGTAGACAAGACACGTTCCTTGAATGCCCCATGACCCAGACGGCCACTACGGCGACGCAGTGGAGAACTTTGCCCAGCAGTTCTCCGCTGCCCAGAAAGCAGACTGAGGTAAGAAACATCCTGCCTCGGCGTGCAGGCTGCCTTCACCCAGCCGCCGGCGGCCACCTCAGCCAGCTTGTCGCCGAGGGTGCCCCTGCTGCCGCCACCGCTCCCGTGCAGTCAGCGCAGCAGCCCCATCTAGGCAGCACCGTGGAGCTGGCAGCAGGGCAGCCACCCAGCCTGTCCAGGCTCCTGCCAAACCTGGAGGAAAGCGCAGGTGCAAGCAGATCCGGGGATGGAGGAGCTGCTCTAACGGGCAGAAGAGAATGTTGCCGCTACCTAAAACCTCGACAAGGCGGTTTCCTCTGTCTCTGGGTCCCCAGGAGAGCGAGGAGTTGAGCGGGCCAGTTCCGCGCCACTCGCTCTCCTTGGGCTAATATGCAGCAGTGGGAAGACTGGGAGGGGCGAACCAGCGGCCTACCCGCCTCACTTCTGCGGGGATGCAGGTAAGAGTTGCGCTTACACCTCAGACCCCGCCGGACTGGCCACGAGATGCCCGGCGAGCGGTCCTGCACTCCCCCTCGCTGCCCCATCGCCTGCACGTCTGTGGTTCCGCCGAGCCGCTAGTTCGGTCTCTGGATGCCTGATTGAATCTTCCCAGGCTATCCGGTGGCTCCTCGCGAACCCTTCGGCTATATGATTCAGTTCATCCGGCGCCCCCAAGTTCAGTGGGATCGCTATATGTCAGTGAACAATGCGCGTGCCCCTGTCTTGTGGGCGGAGATTGCTGTCCTTCTAGTGAAGGCGCGATAAAGCCGCTTCCTCCAGCCGATGTGAGGTCGGGGCTTACAGCCCATACTTCATAGTGCCCAAGAAAGGCGGTGGGTTATGACCAATCTTGGATCTGTGAATCCTGAATCAAGCACTCCCGTTCAGGATGTTGACACAGAAACGCCTATTCAGTGCGTCCGTCCCAGGATTGGTTGCAGCGATCGACCTGAAGGACACGTACTTTCATGTGTCGATTCTTCGTGCCACAGGCCATTCCTGAGGTTCGCGTTGAAGGTCGAGCATATCAGTACAAGTCCTACCCTTCGGCTCTCCCTGTCGCCACGCGTCTTCATGCAAGTCGCGGAAGCAGCCCTTGCTCCACTGAGAGAGTAAGGCGTTTCGCATTCTCAACCAACTGGATGACTGGCTCAGTCCGGGCTCAGTTGTGCGAACACAGGGATCTGGTGCTACAGCACCTCAGCCAGTTGGGGTTTCAGGTCAAGCCAGGAGAAGAGCAAACTCTGTCCAACGCAGAGGATCTCTTTTCTTGGGATGGAGCTGGATTCGATCGATCAGATGGCACACCTCACAGAGGAGCGTGCCAATTCGGTGTTGAACTGCTTGAATATGTTCAAGAGCAGGACGCGGTCCCACTGAAATATTTTCAGAGCTCCTGGGGCATATGGCAGCCGCGCCACAGTGATGCCGCTGGGACTACTCCATATGAGACCGCTTCAACATGGCTACACGATCGAGTCCCGAGGTGGCGTGGCAAAGTGGCACTCACCGGGTTCAAATAACACCGGCCTGCCGCCAAACCTTCTCCGTGGTCAGACCTCTCGTTCCTTGGGCGGAGTGCCCCTGGAGCAGGTCTCCAGGTATGCTGTGGTTTCACGGATGCCTCCACCACCGCTGAGGGGCCACGTAAAAGCGGGCATGCAGTGTCAGGGGTTTGGACGGGCCCTCAACTGCAATGGCACATCAACTGCCTAAAGTTGCTGGCAGTACATCTCGTCCTAGGCCGTCTCAAGAACTGCCTTCGAGGCCAGCATGTACTAGTCCGCACAGACAACATACTGACCGTTGCGTACATCAACCAACAAGGTGGTCTACGCTCCCGTCGTATGTCGCAACTAGCCCACCACCTCCTCCTCCTTTGGAGTCGGAAGTTCTGAGGTCGCTTCTCGCCATTCACATTCCAGGAGTGTGCAACCAGGCAGCCGACGAGCTGTCGCGAGCTGCACTACCCGGAGAATGGAGACTCCATCCCGGGCGGATCAGCTGATTTGGGGAACGTTTCCGAGCCACTCAGGTAGACCTGTTTGCCTCTCCAGAGACTTCCCATTGCCCACTGGCACACAGCTGGCTGCGGGGCCTTTGCAAGTATGTATTTCCCCAGTGAGCCTTCTTGTACAGACACTGTGCAAGGTCAGGGAGGACAAGGAGCAGGTCTTGCTAGTAGCACCCTACTGGTGAAGACTTGGTTCCCAGAACTTGTGCTCCTCGCGACAGCCCCCTCCTTGCCGATCCCTCTGAGGAAGGATCTTCTGACTCAGAGACAGGGCACCCCCTTGGCACCCGCCCAGACCTCTGGAAACTACATGTCTGGTCCCTGGATGGGATGCGGAGGCTCTAGGTGACCTACCTCAAGGGGTAGTTGACACCATTTCTTCGGCTAGAGTGCCGTCCACGAGACAGGCCTATGCCTTGAAGTAGAGCCTGTTCGTCGAGTGGTGTTCTTCTCAGGGTGAAGACCCCGGAATTGCCCTATCAGTCGTGCTTATCTTCTTGCAGCAAGGGGTTGGAGCGAAGGCTGTCTCCCTCCACCCTTAAAATCTAGGTGGCTGCAATCGCTGCAAATCATGACCCCATAGATGGGAGGTCTGTGGGTAAGCATGGCCGGATTATCAGGTTCCTGAGGAAGCCAGGAGGTTGAATCCTCCACGGTTCCCAACAGTACCCTCTTGGGACCTGTCTGTAGTGCTGACAGCACTGCAGTAGGTTCCGTTGGACCCTTGCCAGCAGTTGTGCTAAAGTTCTTTTATCTATGAAGACGTTGCTCCTGCTCGCATTGGCCTCCATCAAGAGGGTAGGGACCTGCAGGCTTTTCGGTCGACGATTCGTGCCTACAGTTTGGGCTCGCGGATTCCCAGGTAACACTGAGGCCACGGCCCGGCACGTGCCCAAGGTTCCCACTACCCCTTCAGAGACCAGGTGGTGAACATTCAAGCGCTGCCCTGGAGGAGGCAGACCCAGCCCTGGCGTTGCTTGTCCCGTCCGAGCACTAAGATGCTACGTTGACCGGACACAAAGCTTCATGACCTCAGTCCAGCTCTCGTCACAGAGGCCGGCAGAAGGAGTGCCGCCTCCAAGCAGAGGATGGCTCACTGGATAGTGGACGCCATTACCCTAGCCTACCAAGCACAGGGTATGCCTGCCCCCTCAGGTTGTTGGGCACACTCAGCAAGTGTTGCATCGTCCTGGGCAGTGGCCTGTGGCACCTCGCGCTGACAGATTTGTAGAGCTGCAGGCTGGGCGACCCGAACACGATTGCTAGATTCTATAGCCTACGTGTGGAACCGGTATCCTCCTGTGTTCTCACCTCAAACGGGTAGAAGCACTGAGAGGCCGGTTTCGGGTCGGCTTGATAACCGCACCAGAGCGTCCCATACAGTAGACCCTGTCGAGAGCTCCTCCATTCCCTCGGCAGCCAGATGTTGCGCGGGCGTCCGGCGCCAGGCCTCTCGATGAATCCGTGAGAACCGGTGAGGCTGGGAGCCATGTAAAGTACCCCAAGAGGACTTTATGTGTGTATTTCACGGCATAGCCTTAGAGCCCGTGTTTCCCGGCAGACCTTCTGCCCGTCTAAGAGGGTTCAATCACCTCCAATTTCCATATGCAAACTGAAATACTGTCCATATGCGTATTCGTTCCGAGACCTCCTACGGAAGGCTGGACTTCGCGACGCGTCCTGTTCACTCACCAGAACGTGGGACGTTTCCCAGTGTTCCAGTCTTACGAATGGGTAGTGTTACAAAAGTAGCTGGCTTCTTGTGGTTGAGCCCGGCCTACGCCCGATAGACTGAGGGGGCTTGTAGGCTCCCACAGGACACTGGAAGAGGCAGCGTCCATGGCGTTTTGGTAGGGATCCCAATTCGTCGGTCATCCGGCGTGACTCGGAGTGACCGACTGAAAGGGAACATCTCGGTTACGTATGTAACCTCGTTTCCCTGAAGAAGAGCGGAGCGTCACGTCCCGTCGCCGCGGTGCTGCACCTCTGCTGAAGGGGCGGGTCACTAGCTCGGCTCCTCAGCGAAAACCTGAATATGCGCTGCACCCGCTGCTTATTTATACAGCGCTGTGATCAGCGGCAGCTGATGCGATTAGCGCATGCCAATCTTCAGTTGGCTCGTTTGAATACACTCGAAGTAGATTGGTCTCGAAGCGAGATCCCAATTAAATCGGTCATCCGACGTGGCGTCTCCGTTCCCTTCTTCAGGGAACGAGGGTTATACGTAACCGAGACGTTCTTATGAATATTCATGAGATGTTTCACATTCAATAAAGTTATTTATAATGCATTATGCATTCATTATAATGCCTTAAGAATACCCTTATAATTTATTATAAATATGGGCTTCATAAAGTGTTTTTTTCCTTTTAAGGCACTTTAATTAAAAACTCAAAAATCTAAAAATCTGAGCATCATGCATAACTGACAAAGTCCTATTATATGATGCATATTTTGTGTAGCTGGCACTTCTGACCAGCTTTGCAAGGATTCATTCCTTTAATTCATGTGTTTTAGGTTCATTTTGGAAGACTTTTGGAAGACGGAGAGACAAAATCTGTACTTATTACAGAATGTATTGATGAGTGAAATGTCCATAAGGTTGGAGTAATAAAACAAGTTGTTGAGGACCAAGGATAGAAGCAATGAGTGTGTATATCAAGTAGATATTGACTTGTTCGGTCATTATTGAAGCATTGCTGCCTGTCTTTTTGCCAATGGGCAGGGGCATCTTTCTGACCTCTGATTGTTGTATACAATAATGTACCCAAATGCCTGACTTCCACGATTACATATCAGGCATTTGGGTACATTATTGTATGCAGGTTTGAAAAATGTGGTCCATACAACAATCAGAGGTCAGGAAAGATGCCAGTGTCTATTGGCAATACTATACTGACAGGCAGCAATGCTTCAATAATGACTGAACAAGTCAATATCTACTTGATATACATTCAAATACTCTTTAATATAGTCCTCCAGCGATCATGTGCCCTGTTCAAGGGCTGATAACAGTGTTGGCCATTATCCACTTGAAAATCTGCTTACGTGTTCTGTTATGGGGTGAATGCGACATGAGATGTGTGGATCCATTTGCAAGGTTTTTAATTCAGAGACTTGGTCATAAAGCAGGAACAGTTCAGAATATGGTTAACAGGAACAACACAGGCAAGGTAATGAGTAATCCTAGGACAAGTCTTCGATCGGCAAACAGATTCCAGAGATCTTAACAAAAGGGGTAATCTGTAAACACAAACAATAGCCCAAACAGGGCAAACAGAGTTCAAACAGCAAGAAGATTGGCCAATCTGAAATACACAGGCAAGGCAGGACTAGTCTACACTAAACTAGGAACTAAATAAGACTGGAAATTGGTCACTTAAAGTAGCTAGAACAGTGATACATTCTAAACAATACTCAGCTGCGAAAAAGAGGAAGTCCATGGCTTATGTAGGGTGTGTGATTGGTCACAGCTGTGATTGAAATCAGTGCAATGGATGATGGGAAATGTATTCCATGGTATAGTGTATCAGTTTGTGTAGTGTGAGAGTCAGTAATGTGGAGAGCAGGTGAGCTCTGGTGGTGAGTGAATGGAAGTTCATAGACTGGATTCATTACAGAAACACATATCATCCAGATAGTGTTACAATATCTATATATAACATGAATACCAAAATTCAATAAAAAAAAAATCAATTTAAGTTCATTTAATACATAAAAGGATTTTTCATATGAGCAAAAGTATTGGAACATATTACTGACAGATGTATTTTGTTGCCCAGGTGTGTGCTATCACAGGGATTATTCAGACAATAAGTAGCAGACTCATTGTCTAGACTCAGTTTCAGATTTGAGGTTTTGCCTGTTCAAACTACAACCAAACGTATGGGGATTCTTCATCATGCAGCAAGATAATGACCCAAAATACACTGCCAAAACAAACATGACTATGCCCATAAATGTACCCATAACAACAAAAGACAATACTTTATTGAACCATTTATGATAAGAAACAAGCTCTTTAAAAGCATTTTTGAAAATCGTCTGTGCAGTCCGCTCGTTTTATTGCTTATTGAGACTAAAATTAGGATTAAAGATGGCGCCTCGTATGCGGCCAGCTGTCTGCTCTGTCTGTTGTTTGTGCTGTTACTATCTGTTTTTCACTTTCAAACACGGTGAACTGATACGACCGAACATGTTAACTTACGACTGCCAGACACCATTAGATATTGGAAATCAAGTTTCAGATCTACCTGATGTTCTCCAGAGCGGATCACACTCTTCTCCGCCACTGATTTACTCTCCGCCATTCTGGCCTTCAGCGTGCTGACAACGGTCCACTGCTCATTGAGGAAACGCCGTAGGAGGCGTTCCATCAGTACTGTCAACCGACTGTGCCCGCCTCTCTGCTCAAATCCTCACATTCTACACGGGTCTGTGCCGTGGAGTAAATCATAGCGCTATCCATGTGTTAGATTGTCATTGCCGGCTGCCTAGTGATTCTTTTGCCCCTCAACATAGGATTATTAACACCGCTCTCTCGTCAATAAAACTTTTGTTTTAAATGACTTTGTCTCAAAGGACCTAAATTTTCTATTTATGAACAAAACTTCAAAATTAAAATGAGTGATTCTAGCCTATTTTCTGAGCTTGTACCACCAGATTGCACCTTTTATAACTGTCCTCACGAAGCAACTGTGGAGGTGGCCTGGCTGTTGTTTTAAAAATACAAAAATACAGCACCCCCATCATCTCGACTGCTGTCTATTCATGTTTTGAGATACAACTTATATATGGTATGGTATGTCAAGTTCTTTGTGTTTATATTTACTGTCCTCCTGTTTTAATAATGAGGGCCTCAGGGGCCTCTCACTCTCATGGTCATATGTTGGATCTAGTGTTTTCATATGGGATTCGAGTCTCTATTAGTGTAATCAATGATACTGGTTTTCTGATCATAAATGTGTGCTGTTTTCCGCTTTCTTCCCTGGACCAGCAAAATCTAAATCTGTAGCTTGTTTGAGTCATTCTTTTACTGTATAGCCCAGTGAAAAATTTGCAGATGCTTATGAAATGGAACACTCTTCACTTTTAAAAACTCAGATACATTGGATGTGAATTGTCTTTTAACCATTTTAATCAGAAATGTAAAGCTTTCCTGGATCTTATTGCACCCCTAAAATCAAAGCGTAGTATTTCCAAACCACATCCATGGATGAATGACTCAGCTAGGCTTGCAGTAAAGCAGAGCGCAAATGGTGTAAAGATAAGCTACAGGTTTCATGTATGAAATGTGTCGGGGATTCCTTAAACCTATTTCAGAAAGCTGCTAATACTGCCAAATCGAAATATCTCTCTGATCTTTTAGAAGACAATTCTCCATATACCTAATGTCATCTTTTCTATTATTACTGAATACTCATGTTGATACTTTCCCCAATGCCTCAGTTGTGTGAACACTTTTGTACATTCTTCACTGACAAAACAGTTTCTTTAAGATCAAATCTGTCCATGGGAAATTGTGCTGAACCTGAGTGATTGGTACAGATTTTCTTAGGATTTTAGACCTTAGATTTAAGTGACGGAAAATAGCTATAGTGACTCCTCTTTTAAAGGAAGCCTTCTCTTGATACTTCAACTATAACAACTTTAGACCAATCTCTAACTTACCTTTCTTTGGAAAATTTGAGAAGGTTGTTTAGCTCAGCAATTTAAATCAAAATAATATTTTTGAAAAGTATCAATCTGGCTTCAGGCCCCTCACAGCAGAGAAACTGGCTTTACTAAAGGTATTTAATAACATTTTGTAGGCCTTGTTACTTCTAGATCATGTTGAAGTTCAGCCTTTGACATGATCAATCATGAGTTCTACTCTCTAGATTGGAGAATCACGTGGGCCTACATCATACACAGTCTAGAAACGATTTAGCTCTTTTTTCTTTTTGCAGATGATACACAACTTTACCTTCTATTACAGCAGAAAAATAATGCATCCATAGAACCACTTCTCTCCTGTTTAACTGATTTACATTTTTAGATTAATCAAAATATTCTGGTGTTAAACGATAGTAAATCAGAAATTATTATGTTTCATATAATTATAATCATGTTTCTGACCTTGCACATTGCTTTAAATTTGTTACCTCTTCAGTCTACCTTTGTTATCTGCAAGGAACCTTGGTATTATATTCAACTCGGGTCTGATATTTGAGAAGCAAGTGAATGCAGTGGTTAAATCAAGCTTTTTCCATTTCGATGTCTTGCAAAATTGAAGTCTTTTCTTTCTTTAAAACACTTTGAACAGTTAATTCACCTTTATTTTTTCTTGTCTTGATTAAATTAGTCATTCTAGTTTTGAAGCACCTACAGATGGTTTAAAATGCTGCTGCTAGACTACCGACTGGCAGATGAAAATTTGACCAAATTCGCCCATTTTAATTTCTTTAAATTTGTTACCAATCAAATGTAACTTTTGTTTTAAATTATTACACAACCTGACACCATCTTATCTCTCAGAGGTCTGTTCTAATTATACTCCTTCTAGAACCTTGAGATCTGGTAACACTACACACCTTATTGTTCCAAAAACAAAGTTGCAAAGAAGAGGTGTACAAGCCCTTTTCTGTTGCAGGCCCTAGACTTTGGAACAAGTTGCCTGTTTTTATTAGAACTGTCTCTTCCTACCTCATTTTACTGAAAAACATCTTTTATCATAAGCCTTTCATGAGGCTTAATACTGAGTGTTAATACTGCTTCAATGTTGAGTTTCTTTGCACTTTTGATTGTATAGCACTTTGGGTCAACCTTTTCATGAAATTTTTTTGGTCTGGCAGTGGCAGCAGGTATGCGATCAAATTTATAATTTGAGGCTGTATTACATAAATTCTGACACCCAATATCACAACTAGCAGCTTTTTGGGAGCATCTTTTGACTCCTCTCAATGTAAGCTCTGCCTTGGTTTCTCCCTCAACCTGTGTTGTTTCTTCTGCCTGCTCGCATTCCTCCACCAAAGCCCCTACTACCCTCCTTGAATTTTGTAGCTTTAAAGGTGTCGTTTAAAGAATGTTAAGGTATTTTGCGCTCTGAAAAATGCTACACACTGCTTTTCAAAATGTCCCTAGTTGCAAAGTTTAAACTGCTCTTTCACTGATTCTTGAGAAGTGGGAAAAAACAGGACGCAAAAAAGTTAAAAAAATAAAATCTTGTACTAAGAAAAATTATGCCTCTGTTACATATGTAACCTTCACTCCTGAGGAGGGATGTAACATCTCTTTTCCCTCCTTCAGGGAATGAGGGTTATGTATAACGAGACATTCTCTTTAGTCCAGTCACTATGACGTTATATCGACTGACGTCATGGGATCCCTATGGAAAACGCCACAACCCAAACTCTGAAATTGAGGCCATAATGCTGCCAGGCTACCATGCCAGTGTGTCAGAAAAAATTAGTTCAATACATAACCTTCCTAACGCCCTATAACATGGAGTCTTCAGGGGATGCCAGATTCTGAAACAACTGTTAGGCAGTGGAGCACAATGACAAGAGGTGATGTGGTACTAAGTTTTCTTTTTTATCTTAATAAGAGGAACATTGTGGGAATAAATCATGTGATACTGAGACAAGGCCAAGTCTGGAGGGATGAAGGAATTCACTACTGACTATAGCAACAGACTACTCCAACTAGTCAGAACTGCGGAGGCAGAGGACCAGAGGTCACAAAGGGAACAACTGGGAAAGTGCATGGATCAAGAGAATAGTGTGAACATAACTGGGCTGGGGTCTTAAGGTAACATGAGAATCAACCGGACCAAACCCAAGAAGAATCTAGGCACAAAGAGAATGCCTGCATATCCCCATCTGCTTTATAGAAGTAAGTGTGATTGGGAGAGAAGTCTTAAGAGACAGATATTTTTCAGGTTGACTGAATCAAGTGGCTCAAATGGATACCTCTGTAGTTCCAAGAGAACCACGGACAGATCCTAAGAGGGGGTGGGGTGCGACACAGGTGGATTAAGGAACCTAACAATCGTGTAATTCTTACCCAAGGATGAACCATCCACTGCATCAGGGTGGGCCGCAACAGCAGCGACACACCTTTAAAACTGAGACCTTATAGACTATTCAAGATTATGACAGATATCAGAAAAAAAATGCACCAAATAACAGAGAAAGGAGGTATGGAGAGGCAAGGCACCTATTCTGTTTTACAAAAAAGCTGTGTTTCAACCAGCTAAAAAGCAATCATTGAAACATAGCACACATGCAAAAATAGCAAATTAGATATTTAAGTGATTTATTTCAGAATCTGAGAAATGTAGCTAAATGCATTGTTAATTATCCTGTGAATTAATCAAGTTGTCAAGAAACAGAGCAGAAAATAATTATGTTCTTTGAATGACTTCTTAGTCTAGTATACTCATATGTCACTGTAATATCAGAGTATGTCAGGACTTTCTGCTTGCAGGCAGACTGTCGGTACTGAACATTTAAAATGGCTCCTTGGCGTTTATAGTTTTGCCTCTCCAAGACTTTTCTTTTAACACACACAAGCAGTACACACCACACACACACACTATTAAGAAACCCATGCATCTCAATCATGCAGCCCACAAGGCCATATGAGAGATATAACACATTTATTCAACGCATTAGAACAAGACATGCAAAAAATAAATGAATAATAAACATACCCGTGGTCCCTGGTGCCTTGATCCCTACAAACAGAAAGAAGAAGAGACAAGAGAGAGAGAGATTTTTAATACTGTACACAAATAAAAGCAATGAAAGCAGTCATTTAAAACACACTGGTGATATCAGCATCCTTAAAATTTAAGGGCACTTGAGAGTAAAATCAGTTACAAACTGTTGAGGTTAGGAAGAGGAGTGAATGTACATACTGAAAACAATGGGTCTCATTCACTAATAATTGCATACATTTTTGCATTTATACGCACATTTGAAATTCTCCCGAAAAAACCCACTTTGCCTACTTTGTAACAGAGCATGCAGACATGTGCTTGTTCTTAAACTAGTTCTTCTGTTATTGAATATGGAGTCTTCTAAATAAGTACCTTCTAAATAAGAGGTTAGTAATTTGCATAATACATGCCCAAACCAGCAACATATAAGAGCTTTCAGACAAGTAGCACTTGTCCAGAGAAAAAAGACAATTATGGCACTGAAACAAAAGACAAAGAAAAGAACTTCAACAATAATGAACGTAACATTTTTGCTAAATCAATAAGAACTTCTATGGGCAACCTAAAGGGACTAAACAGCCATTCGTCTCCAGAAAAATGTGCTCTCTCCTTAGAACAAGCATTGCAATGTCTTCAAGTGTGCCATGCCTCCAAACACAAGGTGAGACACAATAATCACTGTTTATATAAGGATTGATAAGGTGATTGTTGTTTGGACCTCTAATTATATGTAGGGTTCTTTATACACACTTATAAGGCCCTGGGCATACATAAATATTGCATTTGAGTGGTTATAACTGCCTTAACCACTTTGAGTAGTAGACTGCTATGAATCTGATTTAGGGAGGGATTCATCAAATTATTTCTGCATGAGCAAGTTAAACAGGTATATATCTAATGACACAATAAGATATAGAGAGATATTTTCACTTTTATATAACAATCAATAGTGTGTATTAAACACCCCAGTGAAACACTTGAAAAACACACAACCAGGTTTGTTTATGCAATGCAACAATCCTTATAACTCAACAAATGTCTATAAGTTCAAATCAAACATTAATGTCTTAACTGCCATCCGTTGGTGAAGAGAAAGAAAGTTCAGCAAAGATGAAGATGATAATCCTGAACAGCGTAATTCCAGTTGCAAAACAGCTCCACCATCCAATTACTTGTGCACAAGATCACATAATCTTTCGATCTGAAAGATGACTGAAGAGTTCAATTGCTAGTGGCAATAAAAAGAGCTTCTAATATATAAGATTTACATTTTTAACATTAGCATTGAACTAAGTTAACAAACAAATCATACAAAACCCCAAAAATGAACACGTGAAAACCATACAAAAACCAGCAAATACATAGTATAAACTAAGGAGAATATCATACTCCTTTTGATTGAGCTTAAAACACATGTTTCACAATCAGTTTCAAATTCAAATAGTTATTGGAAACACAGCCAGAGAAGACTATGCTGTCTCTCTCAAACAAATCTGTAATAAAATAGCACTTCTCTGGGTAAATACAAGTCACTAGAAATCCCTAGAGCCCCTGGTGGTGCAAAGCAGTAGTACTCTCATCAAAAACCATTTTCCACCTTGCTGAAAGGTTTGCCACAAACCCTTCATCTGCTCTGGACAGAAGATGAGTCACCCAAACTACACCTCTGACTTGAAAATCGCTTGCAGTGTATATTGTAGTACTGTTTCTGTTTGTCTCTTTCAACATTCGTCTTTACCTGACCATGAGGTTTTGTTGATAGGATAGGATAGGATCAGGTGGTCTATATTAGGCTCTCTCTAAAGGTCCTTGCACCCCAGTGCCACTTCTGATGGTATAGTCTCATTGTGGTGCTCTTGTTGCTCTCAAAGGGAACAACTCAACCCACTTTCAGCAATAATCAACAATGACAATAAAGTGTCATAAGTACTTGTAGGAATTGTCCCAATACCAAGCATATATCCTGGTTCAACGACGGGTGTAGATTGCAAATGACTAGTTTTGAAAAGAGGGAGAGATACTTTTGACAGGTGGACAGGTGGTTTCCACACAACCATTCTCAAGCCTGGCCAATACCCTACCTTCAAGAGTTGCAGAAGAATCTCCCCAAATGGCCACTAAGTGGATTGTCATGTGCGTAGTGTAAAAACTGTTTACTGTTTACCTTCACACAACATGGAGTAGTACATGTAATATTATGTAACACATTAGCATAAATGGAATCTGAGTTAGAGAGAAACTAGTTGGGTGAAGAATTAAAAGCAAAACAAAAACATTTTGCATTCAATACACTCTATTCCAAGAAAAATACACAATAATTAAGTGTTTCTTTGGCAGTGTGAGCAGCCCCATGGCACAATTTGGATGATCAGAGAATGCCTTTATAATATTGAAAAGTTCTGACTAATTTCTAATAGGCACACAATCAATGTACAAAAATGATTGCTATTTACAGATTAAAATGCTTTGCTGCAGAATCTCTTCAGAAAAAAAGCTCAAGAGCACAAGAAAAAAGCTCACCCAGATCTTCTTTTTATCATGATCAAGTCAGCATATGAAGTCAGTAAAGGTATGAAGGGAACGCAACTCATACCTCTTCATGCCTTGGCTGAGGACTTAAAGCTGTTGATTAGTATATCTTCAGAAACTAGTTTACACTTCATTTTGGGATTTGTGGCCATCGTCACAGCAAATGCCAAAAGGTAGCAACTGTAGAGAGTACTGAACCTCTGTATGGGTGGATTAAATTTTAAAACTCAGCTCTTTCCAGATGTATAATTGCCTGGAATCCAAATGATATCAAAAGAGCATACATTCAAACCAGTACATGGGGAATGTGTTTCAATATTTCTGCTCACTGGTCAATTACAAAATATCCATGCTGGAAAAGCATGTGTGGTGATGATCAAAACATTTTGGCACTGTCTTGACTGCAATGCCACAACGTCTTTCCATAACACGTGAAGAACTTCCAACACATGTATGCTTTTAATATTTCTGTGCTGGATCATTGCTTCTTGGGACTAATAAATGCTAATAAAAACAATTTGGTCATTTTTCATGCTTGACATCTGTTTTATATGAGGATGCTCTGTAAATAATTAAAACATTTTAGCCTGGGGCCTGCTGGGAAGGCATTAATGTTGTGCACTGTGGATTTGTGAACGATTTAGATATTCCAAAATGAGCCTTGAGGTCAGGGTCACTTCATGTGCAGTGACTGACTGCAGAACTCTATTGAAATCCATTCTCTATGGATCCATTTTTTATTAAATTTCATTTAAATCATTTGGCATGTGAACAGAATGCTTACATCTGAAATTAAAGAAGTAGACATAGTGTCATATTCTCTATTGGTGGTAATTAAATACAGGGTGCAATTTTTGGAAAAATGTACAGTAGGGTGGGGGTGCTTTTGAAAATGTTTTCCTCTCTCCAAGGGTAAGGCTATAGCCTAAGGAAAGGAAAGGAAATGAAATGAAATGAAATGAAATGAAATGAAAGGAAATGAAAGGAAAGGAAAGGAAAGGAAAATGTAAAAATGTATTTAAATAAACCACTTCTTAAATGTATAAATAAATAGACAAATTTCAATTGACCAAAAGCAAGATGAACTGACTGATAAACACAGTTTCATTCTCATTAGTTGACAGAAAGACAGCCGTGATGCTGCTTTCTCTTCTAAAATGTTTTATTTTTTTTTACCTGATTTCATGCAATTATGTATTTGAATTATGCATGAATTTTATGCACCGCTGACCGACTCTGCACAGATTTTGCTCATCTCAAACAAGCCTAAATTCCTCTCTTGGTTATTTAGGCCTTGGTGCAAAATGTGGCATTGTCATCTCGCAGCAGCATTTCCAGCAAAGACTTACTTTGCTGGCCAATTATAAATCAATGTAATACTTGTTATTTTAAAAACTACATTTCGACAAAATAACATTATATACCACAGGGCCTTCATTTGTAAGTATAAAGTTTGGTAATAAAGTTGGTTTATGTTTAACATTCGCTGCAAAGTTGCCTAGGCTGCTTTAAGGACCATCTGCAAACTTACAGTACAAAACAAAGTCCAGTAAGTCCAGTAATTAATTCAAATGAATGTTTGCAGGGTTATAGTAAAAACAATAGCAATATAAGCTGTACAGTTTGCCACTGTGTTATATTTCAATGTTCTATTTAAACGTTAGTTGGTGGATGGATCCCTTACCCATCAAGTGCTGATAGTGCTTCATATCTTTCTCTGGTTTAAAATTCACTGCATAGACTTCCATAGACTTCCCCGCTTTTCTCAAACACATAATTTTCTACAAAGACCCTCCTTCCAAAATGCGCAGTATGCCCACAAGCACGTGTCAGAAATGAGTTCAGCTTTCAGAATAAACATAAAGACATTTAATAATCTCATTAATAGTTTTACCATCAGTTCAAGCCTGAAAGGGTCATGTGTGAGTGCAAAAGTCCAAAGTCAAAAGTTAAAGTTACAGTGGCTGTGGCTATATTCAAAAGCAAATACAGAATTTATCAGTTTTTTTAAGTAATAGCCTTTGTATTCTCCTAGGTTAACAAACGTGCATTTTCTCAGGAAGTGTAGGCTGCAAAGATGAAGTTGCAGAATGCTGGAGCTCACTAGCCATCTTCACAGTAATACACATGCCTTTAATAGAGAAATGCACCTATATGGACTATATACTCAGAGAAGGTGTATTATTATTAGCAGTAGTAGTAATATTATATTTAAATTATTTTTCAAGCTTTCTGTAGATGTATTTATTTATTTCTAATGTCTAAACAGAAAACACATGCAAAAAGGGTGGGAGTAGCCTATTTTAGAGTCACTGCTGACTACCTACAGATTGTGGCTGGAACCCAAACTCAAATTTAAATTCGCAGCTCATAATGACTTTTATTGGTTTGAAAGAAACTCATTCAGCTCTCTATTCACTGTTCTAATTGCATGCAGTTCCGTCTAGCAGAGATCTCCTCTCCAGAACACCCAATCCACCACCGACCAATCTCGAGCAACCTCTGCCACCAGCTCCAGTTGCAGACCCAAAGCATCGAAAATGCATACCACACTCCAATCGGTAACAGGGAAGCCCTTGACTATGACAGATGTGTGCAAAAGTGTTGGACCCCTCATACTGCGCAGTGGAGGGGTCACCTTAGGGCGCCTGCAGTTGGTAAGTGGAGCAAGGACTGTTTCATTGAATGTTTCCTGAATAAACCTTCTCCTTCACATTCTTCTTCTCAGCTACTCCAAGTAAATTTCATGACCAATGAATGCCCGGTAGAAAAAGTTTCTGTCGATTTACCTCCCTGGTATGCTCTCTTCAGTGATGTGCCTCACAACTAGCGTCACACTGGCCATAGGACTGAGCCATCGATCTCATTCTGGGTGAGCCAATGTCTAATGGAAAGATTTATCCACTCTCGCTTGGATGGCCTTCAGAGCAGAAGGCCATGGAGGAGAACATCAATTGTTACGTACTTTTAAAAGTGGTCTAGGGGTGAGGACGCAACATTTAAAATTAATGCTGGGGCGGAGTTGTAAAAATGACCAGGCACAACGACAGAGTCAGTTTTAGCGGTTTATTATACTCTACTGATAAAGAGAGCGTGAAATATTTACAAAGTGTGAAGGGGAAAAAAAGAACTAAGAGAGGCGCCAAAGTAAAGAAATAAATATAACAAAACCCCAAACTAAGTAGCCCAATATCCCAGTAAACTAACCAAAGAAAAATGTGAAAAACAAACCGAAATCTTCAGCGCGTGCGGCGCCGTAACTACCCTACTCTCACCAAGACGAAAAACAAAAGTACAAAAAGGCGCTCACTCCTTACCTGGTGTGTCTAACATGAAATTACTACGTGCAAAAATGTGTGTCGTACGTCCTAACCCTGTTCTCTTCTCCCCAAGAGAAAGGACAGAATTCTTAGGCAACAATATCAACCAAGATGCCGGAACTGAATGAGTTAGACATTAGCACACACCAGAAAACTGAAACAAATCAATTGTGTCACGAAACACCTGCGTATACTGAACAATGAGTACTGAACAATGAGCACTGAGCTACAAGCTCTGAGCTACCGACGTAACAAGCAGCGCGTTTTTTAAACTGCCGGAAGACGTCGGGTTGGCTGCACCGGCGACTCCGAACGATGATGGACAGCCACATCCTCCAATCAGCAAACGCGTACCTGAAAGAAACGAGAGATAGGGGCGGAAGAGAGACCGCTCTCGGGAAAACAAACAAAAGGACCACACAAACAACCAGACACACACGCACGTAACACCCCTCCCATAAGAACAAACTATATGAAACATATTTGTTTCACAATTATCCACCAGAACTATTACACTCTAGATAGGGCATCAGCGATCACGTTCTCCGTGACCTTTCTTGTGTTTAATCGTTAGATTATAGCTCTGCACAATCAGAGACCAACGCATTAATCTTTGGTTCTGGTTATACATACGTGACAGAAATACCAGAGGATTGTGATCCGTAAATACATTTACTGGGCGATTGCTTGATCCAACATAAACATCGAAATACTGGAGGGCCAGAAGTAACGCTTAACGCCTCTTTCTCGATTGTCGAGTAGTTCAACTGATGTTTATTAAATTTTCGTGAAAAATAACAGATAGGATGATCAACTCCATCCTTATCCTCTTGCAACAGCACGGCACCCGCACCAACCGCACTGGCATCCACCTCCAGCTTAAAATCTAATTCGAAATCGGGTGCACTTAAAACAGGTGTGTTACACAATAGTGCCTTAATGGATTCAAACGCGTGTTGGCATTCATCAGACCACAGAAATCGACAAGAGGGACTGAGAAGTGACGTCAATGGTTGTGCAACGATAGAAAAATTTTACAGAAGCTGCGATAATAACCAGCCATGCCTAAAAATCTACGGTTCGCGTCGTGTAGCTGGAATCGGGAATTCAGCAATGGCGGTTACTTTAAGCTTCTAACGGGCGACTTGACCTTGCCCAACTTGTTTTCCCAAGTATGTGATAGTTGCCTGGCCGAAATCACACTTGGCCAAGTTCAAGGTTAAAGAAGCGTTAGAAAGACGCTCAAACTGTTCGCAGCAGAGATACGTGTTCAGGCCATTCCGCAGAATAGACAACTAAATCGTCTAAATATGCATTGCAGTTCGAACTCCAGAAAGCACAAGGTTGACGAGCCGCTGAAAAGTTCGCGGTGCGTTCCGCATTCCAACGCCATTACAGAATACTGAAGAAAACAATCGGGTGTCACAAACGCGGAGATATCGGAAGCGCGAGGGGTATGGGCACTTTGCCAATAGCCCTTCAATAAATCGAGCTTACTGACATAGCGAGCCGAACCAAGATTGTCCACGCAGTCTTCCACACGCCGTAGCGAAAACAGTCTGGAATGGTAACTGCGTTCACCTTTCGATAGTCCGTACAGAAGCGCGTGCGTGCCATCACTCTTTGGGACTAGCAGGCAGGGGGAGCTCCAGGGACTGCAGCTAGGCTTAGCAAGCCCATGCTCAAGCAGATACTCCACCTCACTTCGCATAACAGCACGCTTCGTGACATTTACCCGATATGCATGTTGTTTAATTGGCCTGGCTTCACCCACATCAATGTCGTGCTGCAAGACTGTGGTGCAAGAAGGAACATCATTAAACAAAGAAGGAAAAGCATTAATCAGATTCATAATATCAGCTCTCTGTTGAGCGGACAAGTGCAACAGCTGAGAGGGTAGTTCGCTTATCATCTCGGAATTTTTAAGTCTAACGCAGGTCTGGTGCATATGATGGGATACCACACCATCATCCTCAACATCAGCATCACCGACATTACAACAGGCGTGAACTACGGAACGGGAACAGGAGCAACAGCAACAACCGGGCGTAAATCTTCTCGAATGTAATACGCTTTTAGCATATTCACATGACACACGCGAGATTTTCTTTTCCTGTCAGGAGTACTGACCACATAATCTGTATCGCTCAGTTTTTTTAAAACCTCATACGGACCAGAAAAACGTATGGACAGAGCAGAACCAACCACGGAAGTAACACGAGTACTTGATCGCCTTTCTGAAAACAACGCTTAACTGATTTGCGATCAAACTGGGCTTTCATATTTACTTTTAGCGTTTTCTAATGACTCTCTCGCCGCAGAACATGCTTGATGTAATCGTTTTCATGAAATTTGCTCACGTAGTCCAGTACGTTCACTTTAGGCTGGAATCCAGGGATAAAATATTTTCTTTGAGCATTTTTAAAGGACCTCTGACACGATGCCCGAACACTAGTTCGGCAGGACTAAATCCTAGGCTCTCCTGCACAGCTTCTCTTACTGCGAACAGAACCAGCGGCACACCTCATCCCACTCCCTTACCTGAATCCAAACAGTACTTTCTCAGCATAGTTTTTAATGTCTGGTGAAAGCGTTCAAGCGCCCCTTGGCTTTCCGGATGATAGGCACTCGCGACTCTGTGAGTGATATTTAGAGAAGACAGAACTTGTGAAAAGAGTTTAGAAAGAAAATTAGTGCCTTGATCGATTTGCACAATTTTGGGTAACCCGAAAGTAGAAAAGAACTTCACAAGCGCTTTAATAATCACAGACGCGGTGATTCGTCTCAACGGAATCGCTTCAGGAAAGCGCGTAGCACTACACATCATTGTTAATAGAAACTGATTACCACTCTTGGTTTTAGGTAGTGGCCCAACACAATCCACAATGACATGTTCGAATGGTTCGCCTACTACGGGAATGGGAACGAGTGGTGCAGGAGGAATTATCTGGTTCGGTTTGCCTGTTATCTGACAAGTGTGACAGGTGCGACAGAATTGAACAACGTCAGTTTTCAAACGAGGCCAAAAGAAATGCATCAAAACACGATTATAGGTCTTCTTGATTCCTAAATGACCCGATAGATCATGGTCATGAGCTAAAGACAAAACGTGATGACGATAACACGAAGAAGGTACTACAATTTGATACACGACACTCCATTCAAAGTGTTCCTTAATTTCAGGGCACCATTTCCGCATCAGTAAATTATTTTCTATAAAATAAGCAGACTTTCTCCGCTGTGCTTCCTCCAAGGAGACAACAGCAGAGAAACACTTGCGCAAAGTCGGATCTAATGCTTGTGCGGAAACAATTTTCTCACGCGTCATGGGCAGTTTCACATTCCTCGAATTATCAGATTTTTCAACAGCCTCATCCTCGAACGGTGAGAAAACGTCACTGGCAAACATGGGTGCAATAAAAGTAGAGGACAGATCAGGAAATTCTTTCTTTCGTGCTTGAGCTCTCGTAATAGCGCAGACAGGAAAAATTTTTGGGTACCTTTCAGATAGTTCATCAGGCTGATCACAAATCACAGGCTGATCAAAAACTTCTAGCAGGGGAAACACTTTTCCACCAGCCAGGTCGTTACCGAGAATAAAGTCTACCCCCTTCACCGGCAAATACTCACGAACACCTACCTTCACGAACCCTGTACATAACTCAGACTCAAGATGCACCTGATGTAACGGGACTGTGACAAGACCCATCTCTATGCCCTGTACTATCACATTACTGCCACATGCAGTCCTCGTAGAAAACGGCAGTACACCTGCGACCACAAAAGACTGGTTCGCGCCGGTGTCTCTGAGAAGCTTTATTTTTACCTGTTCGGTAGATTTACCCGTAACAGAAATTAACCCTTCCATCACGAATGGTTCATAAGTTGAATCTAGCCTGCTGTCACGCGCAGCTGTATCAACCTCCACTGTTCTCACGAAACCCACGCCTTTAGCCACAGAGCCCTGTTGCTTCGCTTCAACACTTGACATTCAGCGATCAAATGGCCGGACTTACGGCAATAATAACACTCTCGCTCTTCTTTTGACTTTAAAACATTTGGCTTCGGTCGTGACTGATGGATTGGAAGAACAGACGGATTTTTATCAGATCGGGCGGTGGTGAATACATTTTTTGTGTGTCAGTGCAAATTCGTCTGCTAAAATAGAAGCTTGCGACAGAGAGGTAACTTTCTGTTCGTTTAAATAAACAACGACACGCTCGGGAATACAGTTCTTAAATTCTTCTAAAAGGACGAGCTCTCGTAACGTCTTAAAATCTGTAACCTTACTCGACGCGCACCATTTGTCAAGTAAAATGCACTTTTCTCTGGCAAACTCAACGAATGTTTGACTTGAATTCTTTTATGCCCTCTAAACCGCTGTCTATAGGCTTCTGGCACTAACTCGTAAGCGCGCAAGATTGCAGTTTTCACCGTGTCATAGCTTAAACTATCCTCTAGAGCTAGTGTCGCGCACACTTCTTGAGCCTTACCTGTTAATTTGCATTGTAAAAGCAAAGGCCAAACTTCCCTAGGCCAATTTAGGGCGGACGCAATACGTTCGAACACACTAAAATAGGAGTCGACTTCTGCCTCACGAAATTGTGGTACGAGAGAGATATGTTTACTTACATCAAAAGTGGTGCCCGCTATCCCTACTCCCAACGGAGCACTAGCGGTCTGCACCGGTGGAATAACTGGGGCAGGTGCATTTCTGGCAGCATTCAGCTCGAGCTCACGCAGTTTAATCTGCGTTTCCGCTTCAATCTCAAGCTTGCGAACTTTTAGTCGCCATTCAAGCTCGGCCCGACGACCTCAACCCGCTCCTGTGCTTCCAGCTGACTCGCGCTAAGCGAACCTTCAGCCGTGCGTCACCTCCAGACCCTAAAGAGGCAGGAGAAAAAGGTTCAAAGGCCGGCAGGGCAGCCTTGGTTTCGGAACCCTCCACCTCGGCGGCTCCACCCGGCGCCTCATCACCAGACAGAGACAGGTGCTCGTCGGACTCAAGACACTCTTTCCTGCTCCAGCAGGCAACACCAAAACACCCAGTTCCACTAACTGTTGCAAAACAGCACTCTTTATATCTCTCTTAAGCTGTTGTTTCGTAACCACAATTTTAAAGTGGGCAGCGATACACAATAAATCGTCTTTCCGACATTTATCAATCAACTCTAGCGAAGGTGATTTAAGAAACGTCTCCAAAGCAAATTCAGCCATAATTACGCACGTATCCAATTAACCAGTCACGCCGAAATTACCATACAAAACCGATTTACCAAAAAAAAAACCATGGTCACTCCACAACCCACGCCAGCAATAATTAATTACGACGGGTGATAATCTCTTAATTATCTAATCCCGGACGAGCCCCCATTAAATGTTACGTACTTTTAAAAGTGGTCTAGGGGTGAGGACGCAACATTTAAAATTAATGCTGGGGCGGAGTTGTAAAAATGACCAGGCACAACGACAGAGTCAGTTTTAGCGGTTTATTATACTCTACTGATAAAGAGAGCGTGAAATATTTACAAAGTGTGAAGGGGAAAAAAGAACTAAGAGAGGCGCCAAAGTAAAGAAATAAATATAACAAAACCCCAAACTAAGTAGCCCAATATCCCAGTAAACTAACCAAAGAAAAATGTGAAAAACAAACCGAAATCTTCAGCGCGTGCGGCGCCGTAACTACCCTACTCTCACCAAGACGAAAAACAAAAGTACAAAAAGGCGCTCACTCCTTACCTGGTGTGTCTAACATGAAATTACTACGTGCAAAAATGTGTGTCGTACGTCCTAACCCTGTTCTCTTCTCCCCACGAGAAAGGACAGAATTCTTAGGCAACAATATCAACCAAGATGCCGGAACTGAATGAGTTAGACATTAGCACACACCAGAAAACTGAAACAAATCAATTGTGTCACGAAACACCTGCGTATACTGAACAATGAGCACTGAGCTACAAGCTCTGAGCTACCGACGTAACAAGCAGCGCGCTTTTTAAACTGCCGGAAGACGTCGGGTTGGCTGCACCGGCGACTCCGGAACGATGATGGACAGCCACATCCTCCAATCAGCAAACGCGTACCTGAAAGAACGAGAGATAGGGGGCGGAAGAGAGACCGCTCTCGGGGAAAACAAACAAAAGGACCACACAAACAACCAGACACACACGGCACGTAACACAATGAAGCTCTCAAACAAGTATGCATCCATCTTTCCAACTCCCCTGCTGCTTAAAGCTTCTTCTTTGTGGCAAAAAGGACGGAGGCTTGAGGCTCTGTATTGACTACTGCATCTTCAACAAGGCCACGGTAAAGTTCCACTTCCACTCATCTCAGCAGCCTTAGAGTATCTCCGTGGAGCATCAGTCTTCACTAAGCTGGACCTCCGCAGAGCATATAACCTCAGTCCGAATACGTGAGGGGGGGCTACTGGAATTGGAAGTGCCTTTGTGACCCCTACTGGTCACTACGAATATCTCCTAATGCCGTATGGACTTGCCCCCTCTGTATTCCAGGACTCCAGGATTTCAAACAGAGCAAATCTAGGTCATAATCACTGATCAAATCATTTACAAAAAGTGCTTTGGTATAAAGGGACCTGATAGTCAAGTTTTATTAATAATTTCTCTGTAGTTAGTTCTCTTAATTTGATTTGGACATTTTCTGTATTTTCTAGCTCTGGGAACAGACACAGACACTATAGTATATTATAATTAATTAACTGACTTGACTGTGATGTGAGGCAGCTAGCAGACAGGCGGTTTAGCCTGACCTTAGCATTAGCCAGCACTTTTAAGTTTTCCAAGATGTCAAGAACTCTGGCTCCCAGTAAACATTGGACTATGGTGGAAGGTGTCTCTATTTTCACGTTCTGTACAATAGAATTGACAATTACTAGAGCACTTTCATCAGGTTTCTCAGTGTGTGCGACACTGAGTAGCGAGAAGCTGTTTGATGTTCTGAACAGAACCCTGTTTGATGTTTTGTTTTGAACACCCAACTATGCTGTCTCATACTCACCCAGATGCCCTGCTGTGCAGGCCCTGTAACTGCAACCCAACAATATACATGACTTGCTAAACTAGTTGCATCCAAAGCAGAATCTACAGCCCTCACATTCTTACTGTCTTCAGTTAAAATTTGGATGTGTGTCTCTAGTTTTAAAATCTTCTCTCTCAGCCTATGTTTTAATGCTTTATTGCGATTGTTTTGCATGCTTGATCAAAAAGTTGGTCCAAAAATGCAGCAGCTAGGAAGTATGACTATATTAGCCAGTTTCCGTCAACACTGCACTGGCTCTCTATCAAACATTGGATAGAAAATCTTGTTCAGGGCTTAAAAAAAATTCAATAAAACATTTAGTTCATTCCGAGCAGAATTCATATTTTAATGTTTCTGTTTTGGAGTTCCTCATTAAACAATGTGTTCCGAAAATGGTTTTCTTGCAAAAATACTGGTTAAAAACATTATCTTATTACATGGTCCTCTCTAGGCTATAGGCCTATATGACTTTTAATAACATGTTTGGCGTTATATTTACCCTGATCACACTGCCGTGCTTATTCTGCAGATTGATTTACAAGATGACATGTCATAGGATAAATATAGACAAAAAGTATTTTCTTTGTGCTAACAAAGCTTAGAACTTTGAGGTTCTAAATATTATATGGCTTACACTGATTACAGTAAAAACTATATGTTTTAATTAAATTCAGGGATGCACGATAAATAACGGCCGATGTTTCAAGCACAACTTTTCAGTAAAGCTGAATTCTGTAATTAGCAGTAAATTCCATCACGTGTGTGATTTCACGTACAGCAGCATTTGCTACAGCATTTGCTAAACATGCATTGCCATACGAAATGCCAAGTGCTTTGTAGTTGTTTGAGAACAGCTCATCGTGTTGTAGAAACTGCTTATTTAAATGTCATTTGTTCACGTTTTTTATGTTGTTCCTTGAACCAGTTCAGAACCCTGATCTTGTTCATTATTTATAAAGCCCTGAATGGCATAGCTCCTAAGTACTTTATATTTTATATTTTGTACTTTATATTACATATATAAGTATATTATATAATATAATTTATAGTCCTTATATATAATATACTTTATAATACCGCTATTGTTAAAAATGGCAACAATAGACAAATATAATACATTTATACATTTAAAATTTTAATTAAATCATAATAATATGATGATTAAAAATAATAAATAGTATCATATATACAGAAAAATATTAAATGAACTAAACCATAAATTAAAATAACCAATATAAATAAATAGAGAAACAATAAATGCATTAAACTATACATAGCAAATGACTAAATCATATAAATGAAAAACAAATAATGAATAAAACACAAATATAACAAATACACTGAATTATAGAAATTAAAATTCCCCATTGAGACAAGACCATGGGAACCCAACTGAGCCTGTTTTTTTTCCCCTCCATTCTATCACAAATGGAGATTTGGTTCCTTGTCGCTGTCACTTGCTCAGTTGGGGACACTAATTTCTAGCACAGATACTATTTAAACTAAGCTAGACTAGTGTTGTATAAGGTTAATTTTAGTTTTAGGTTCAATGTTCTTTGTACATTAGCTTTGTTTTAAAAATGTTCTATACAGTTGACAGTCCTAAAGACATTACTACCACAATCGGTTTTAACAGTATGCAACCACTTTTATATCAACATGAAAATAATTGTTTCAAACTGCCTACTGTGTATTGTAAGAGCAAACTTAAACTGGAGAAATCTCTGAAGCACTATCAGTGCTTGATGATCAAATAACTAGTTAAAATGTCTGATGTGTATAAAATGTCTTATAAATGACAGTCCTGTGGTATATAATGTTATTTTGCTGAAATGTAGTTTTTACAATAACAAGTATTACATTGAATTATGTAATTGGCCAGTGTAGAAAGTGCTGCTGTGAAATGCAGATGCAGTTTGTGCCAGCCCCTAATAACCGAGAGGAGAATTTCTTTTACAGAAATCAGCTAAAGCTAACAAATAATCCACAATCCCTTTTCAAACAAGTTCACATTCCACTGACACTTAAATTGCTTAAATCCTCTTCTGCTTCCACTGTAATTACATAGCTTTTCTCAATTTCCAGAGACAGCACGTGTTACATTTACGGTTTAAAAATTCAAATTGGGGCAAAAATGTATTGGTTGCTGCTCCCACGTACTGTCAAATGGCATTTTTTAACTCGACTGATAAATAGATAAGGAAAAGCTCTTGGTAGAATCAGTGCTGCCAACTAATTTTCAGAGATATACATACATATATATATAAAATTCTGACAAGTGTCCTAAGGATCAATCTGCATCGCACTGGAAAACAGCATCTGACCGCACACATCACCCGCTGATCGGTCACCGCTGCTCCTCATCAAGAGCCAGCTACATAAAACCTCACGAGGCATGCCAGTAGACAAGCATGGCCTCCTGAGAGTGAAGACTAACGCCTTTCTCTGCTCCTCCAGACAGCAGCATGTGACCGATCAGCCCCACGTAGCAGGGGCACGTACCCTTTGCACCAAGGAGAGATAGAGCACTGAGAGCACCAGGACACAGTTTGAACTTTTGCACCATATTTGCACTTATTGTATAAATATATAATATAAATATATTATAAAAACATATCAATGCGAAGTATTACCAGTTCACCTGCTGTACTGAGCGTTCTACCTATTATCCTGTTTGATTTCTGCCTGGTTACCTGTTTTCTTGATTCTCAGATTTGCCACTTTGTATCATTTGCCTGATGTCTTTTTTTGACCTATTGCCTGCCTGCTTACCTTTGCCTTTTGGATATTCCATTGTACATGTTGACGGATTGACTGCCTTTGTGTTCCTGACTCTCTGCCTGCCTAATCATGACTGTTTATTGTCTTGCGACCGCATATGGATTCTAACTCAGCCTCCGTGCCTCCCATGATTCCAGCAGAAGTTTCTAATCTTCAAGCAGTGTTTGCTTATCAGAATCAACTCACCAAGCTGCAATCCGTCAATGAGCACTTCATTTGCTCACTTCCTCCACCCTCGGCCAAGTCGGTAAGCTTTGCTCTCCCTGATAAATTGACAGTACTGTTGAACAGTGTAAGGGTTTTGTTCATCAAGTCAGACTATACCTAGACCATCAAGAAATCAAGTTTGAATCGAAGGAAAAGCAATGTGCTTTTCTGATGACACTGTTAACTGGTAGAGCGATTGATTGGGCTGTATCTGTATGGGATGCTGATTCAAGACTGAGATACTCCGTAGACTATTTCATTCTGCAACTCCGTGAGGTATTTGAATATCCACCTGGCAGTAAAGTATATATCTACACAAATTCGGAACATTGCTCAGGGGAAACGAACCACTGCAGACTATAGTTCCACTATAGTTCAATAAACTATTCATTCAGCGAGTCATTGTGTGTTGTGTATTGTAAAGTTAAACTCTGGACAGATCTGCATTAGCTCAGAATTAGGAATTAAACCAGATAAACAAGTAAATACCAATTTGTTGTTATTTTGCAGATCACAAAATAAACATAATTGGTAAGATACCTTTAATTGTGTTAAACGCTGGGCAGATTAGTCAATAAATTGTATTCTATGAATTTCATGAAACCAACTCGAATTATTAAGATACGATTCCCAAATATTAATTAAAGAGCTAATTCAAATAATAATTCATATCGAGAATCAGATTAAAGTCTTACATTCCTATGGAGAAAATCACTTCCTGCCCTCTATGTGCATTTTTGCGCCACAGCAATGACATGTTAACTTCTTATCTAGCTGAGAATATGTCATAGACTGAGTGAAGAATTTAACTGGAAAAGATGGTTATGCAAAAATAAGTGGAGCCCCAGGCCATCTATTGTATTCGCCTACATCATCACTGTTTGAAGTTACAACTGGAGCAACGTTTTCTAGCAAAGTTTAACATCCCAGCTGTCATCTTTAAAACCATATTATGGGATAAATCTGTAAAAATCAGATACATTCATGATTGCATAAATTGTTGATTTAAGAAGTGTTGAAAGGACTCTTACCTTATCACCTTTGGGGCCAGGTGGACCCTAATTACAAAAGAGAAGAAAAAAATGTAAATTTTGCTCCATAAACTGTAGTAGTGTAGTATTAATACTAAAAGTAGTACTGCAATCTTTCATTGTATAATATTCCCATACATACCTTCAATGCAATTTATTACAATCATATGATTCCAATAAGAAAACATCACTTAACAAGTGAACATTTTTGTATCTTAAAGGCATAATTAACCCCAAAAATTTAATTGTATGTTAATCTGCTTACTTCCAGGGCATCCAAGATGTCAATTGACTCTTTCTTTTTTTGTTTAACTTAAACTTTTGCACTCTGTCAGTCATATAATGGCCGACAAAGGGCATCAAACGTTCCAAAGCTTTGAGAGTAAAAAATATACACATACTAAACAAATTTACTAATTAATTTTTTTAGCTTCATCTGACAATAGAAGGCAGGCTCATTTGAAGTTCCAGTTGTGTCTGATAATTGAATATGCTGCAGCGCTGCAGATATCTGATACAGGGGCACCTGCCAAATTGGCCATTGAGGCTGCCATACTCCTTGTGGAGTGACCCCCTTTGGTGAGGGGAGACCAGAGGACTCATAGCAAGTTGAGATTGTCTCAACAATCCACCGACTGATGGTCTGCCTAAAGCAGGCTGTCTTAAAAGGACCAACGCACACAAGCAATTAGTCCGATCTTCTCCTCAAGGCTGCCTTGTGAACGTACATGTCCAGTGCTCGCACAGCACACAAAGTTCATCTTTTTCTGGTGGGGGTCCCGAAAGGGAGGAGAAATGCCTGTATCATGGTGGGGCATGGTGCAGAAGCAGTGGGGACCTTTGCTGTGTAACCCGCTTGAGGGTACAAGAAAGCTTTGCCAAACTGGCCGGAAAGTCTAAATAGGATGGGGCCACTAAAAGACCTGAAAGTCTTCTACTCTCTTCAGAGAAGTGATTGCAAGTAAAATCACTGTCTTAATAGTGAGATGGGGATCAAGAAATCTCTATGGGGTCTGCCCAGAGCCTCTAGCACCACTGCCAGGTCCCACAAGGGGACATGAGATCATACTGGTGGTCTCAACCTCAGCGTACCGCGGAGGAAGCGTATTGCTAGGGGTGTTTATTCACAGTCCTGCCACTGAACGGTAAATGGTAAGCCGATAATGCCGTTACATGCACCTTCAATGTAGAGTGGGATAACCCTGCAGAGACTCCAAAACTGTACCTACTAGGCAATTTACAGGGTTTTGGTGGCGAGCTCTGCATCATGAGGTGATAAACTTCCTCAGGGAATACTCCTTGCTCGTTGAAGGGATGGGATGACAGATTGTGCCCCCTGCTTGTGAGAGGAGATCCTTCCTGACAGGAATTTCCCATGGAGGGCCGTCTAGGAGATCTATCAGGTCTGAGAACCATACTTGGCTCAGCCAGAATGGGGTTACTAACAGTAAGCAAACCACTAACAGTAAGCTTGTGCCATCACTGTAGGGTCTCATGTACAGCAGGCCAGAAAGTATCACCATCAGACCCAGCAACTTCTGAAACTGCTTGAAAGTAAGTGAGCGGCCTTCTCACACTCTCTGACTAAACTGAGAATCGACTCAACAGGAGACATTTGTGCCTGCATCGTGGTCGATTCCCACACCACGCCTAGATTAGCGATCCTCTAAGCCAAAGAAAGCACACTTTTTGCAGCAAATGCAGCAGCCGCACCACCTCTGTGGCAGCAAGACTAGCAACACAGGGGAACCCTGTTGAAGGTTCCTTCCTCGAGAAAAAAAGCCTTCTGGGTCTTTAGTTTGTCATATAAAACTTTAATTGTTTGTGACAGACGTCAATAAATAAAACTCACAGGACATGAAATTGAAACAGACACAGAGATCTGACTGACAGAAAGCTGATGCTGCTTGTGCCTTTATACTTTCTTGGTCACTGACATCACTCGCCCAGAACGTCACAGCCTTCCATTGACACATTCTATAGCAGATTCCGAGCATGGTCACGCAGAAGGTTTTCCCATAGCATTTTGTACGCAGTTCGAGTTCCCAAAAAGGAACAACATGTGATAATGTAGGTTCTGTTTGGCAATTATTTTTTTAAAGGTTTTCTGATCCCGAGACTCTTTGCTGAGTTCTGTGTTCCTAAGTCAACATATATTTTCACCACGGAACAACATTTTAATCAAAAATTTTATCTTGACCATATCCCTACAACTAAACCTAACCTTACCCATGATTAATGTCTAAAATTTAGAGAAAATGATAGATGAATGACACTGCTGTACAAGCACCAAACACTGATTGTAAGCCTAAACTTCACAAAAACTATAAAATGGTTCTTCAAATCTGATTGGCTGATCAAAACGTTGTTCAAGGATCAACAAAGATGTTTACCTAAGAACACATAGAACTCAACAAAATCAGGTTTGTCATATAGACACACATCCTCTTCCAGATAGTTTCGTAACATTTTATGTTGATTGGAAATCCTTAATTATTACCCTGTTGGCAGAAATCAGTATTTTACTTTTCCCTTAAAGCCACTTTACTAATTTGTGAAGCTCATTTAACTTTTTATGAACACCATAAAAATATTCTTAGTTTTTTTCTCATCATAATGAATGATTAAAGGAATTTGGAGTTTGTTTTTCCTTCTATTTATATATCTGTGAAACAGGAAGCCAAGGTTTTATCATTTTATGTTTATGATCATCTCAAAGCTTTGTAACGTTTGTTACCCATCGACTGACAGTATATGACTGACATAGACAGCAACGGTTTGAGGTAAAAATCCTGATTTGTGTTCTAATCAAGAAACAAAGTCACCTATATCTTGGATGCCCTGAAGGTAAGAAGATAAACATAAACCTTTCATTTTTGGGCGAACTATTCTTTTAAGTAGTGGATAATTTTCAAATACTGTACAAATAGTAATGAAAACCAAAATATTATATAACATAGATGAATATTGACTGAATGATTGACTATTTTGGAAGGGGTTCAAAATATTAATTTTCACCTAGGATTTGGAGCCAAATTACAGGGATAAAAATGACTTTAGAAAGATGACAGCATCATGTTATTTTTACACAGATGTTGTTAGGTATATTAGTATAATTTGTTGGTATGAAATATGTTTTATAAAGCAATGGTAAAAATGGTTTAGTATGGTTCAGTTCAAGACATATTGGGATCTGAGCAAGTACCCAAAAAGTAAATAGTTAAACTGTGCACATCTTCAGTGGTCAAAACAAACGTGGGTCACATTGCATTTAGCTGATACTTTTTTATTTTTAAAAAGGAATGTCTAAAGAACAAATACTGTTGGAAGCATAAATGTACCTTCTATCCTTCTTTTTTGAAACAATAGCATAGAACATACATGTCTGAGTATCACAAATATTTTAATGTATTTTTTTTGCTAACCTTGTCCTCCTGTCTTTTGATGGATTTAAGTGTTTTGAATTTCTTAATGGCTCTTATATTCTACTGTAACTGGCAGCACACTCTGTATTTGTATTTAATAATATAATTGAATTTGTATTTATTTATTTATTTTTTACCAGTAAAACAGCGGAAGATGGGTAGAGCTTCTCGTTGCTGAATAAGATCTTGCAATCACACTCATAATCACACTCATAAACTGAAAATGCTGAACCTGTGTCCAGCTCCATTTGTACCACTTGATCATGAGACTTGAGACTGATGGCCTGTTTGTCTTTTTCACCCAGACTGAACAATTCCAGACTGGCCAATGTATTCTCACTGTCCATGCCCAATATCCCATCAATTGTATTTTTCAAGCTTCTCTTTTCAGTGCAATATCTTTTGTCCTTCTCAGACACTTTTGCTTGGGCTCTGCTACACACTTTTTGAATGTGCCAATTTTTGTGACATTGTCTACACTCCACATTTGCATCTGTGCTGGGAGAGGAGATAGAGAAAGGTTTCCACAATGAAAACAGAGCATCTGATTTGTTCTGCTTACAGTTGACAGCTTATTTACATTTCCAGCCTTTACATCACTTTGTAACTCGAGAGCATCTTTGGCTGCAGTTTCCATTGAAATGGTAATTTCTACTGCTCATTTAAATCTGGCTCAGTCCACAGTCTCTTTTGAATTCCTCCATGATGAATTCCACATACTAAACGTTCACACACAGCATGCAGTTTAACATGTCCAAATTGGCAATGCTTCAAGTTGGCCACAAAACTGGAAATTGTCTCTCCCTCACACTGATTTTGAATAAAATCGAAAACATTTAGCAATCAGTAATGGTTTGGGTGATAAATGCTCTCACATAACTCCTGAACAAGATCTGCAAATGTTTTCTCTGAAAGTCGGATCGGTCTATGCAAGAGACTGCATGCTTTTTATCAGGCTGTTTATCTTCCGCTATATCCCCTAGGGCACATAGACTCAGGCCCAACAATTAATGCTTCATTAACAGTATACAAGTAACACAATTAAAATATCTATAACCAAAAATAACAATGTAAACACCAAAATGCAAATAGTAGCAGTAAATGGCAAATAAATGCTATAGCTATGTACTGACAGTATCCATAGTTTCATTTGACTTCACTGTGCTTTGTCACACGACTATGGTAACAGTAGCCACAACTACTAGAGAAAGATCAGCGAAACACTCGCAGAAGGTACACACATGTTCCAATATGCCCAGGATATGTTGTGCTGTAAGAACTGTATAATTGTGCTGGAACAATAATGGCATCAGTGATACAAGCTTTGATCTTTGCAGATCTACTACTATCTGTAAAGAAGACTAAGCAGGTTTTTCAAGGTAGGCCAAATGTCAGGACAACCTTTTATTTACTTGCCAATATTTTAGCTGAAATCAGTATTGTTTAAAAAAAACGTATTCTGTAGTGGATTACGCACACTCAGGTTTTTTTTATTAATTTAATTAATCTTCAGACAAATGGGTTTTTTATATTGTTTCAACATTTTTGTCTTTCCATTGAAAGTCTAGATAGTCTTTATTTTCAAGATTCAAAAGGGTTTTAGTTTGGGCTTTGACACGATAAAAAAAAAAAACCATGCGATGTATTACAAATAGGAAAACACTTGTATTTGTGATGAATGCTTGTTTTAGGTCAGTTCATTTTGGCTAGACATTTATTTCTAATTGATAATAATGGCATTATAACTTGTGCTTTAATTTAAAATTCATGTAAAATGTAAAGGAATAACTAACAACTTTTTCCTCTCAATGCCAATTGACAATGCAGTTTTTGTCCTTGTGTAACGCCACACCAGCAGAGGGAGCCCTCTCCTGAATATTGACAGGCCGAGGTGAAGTGTGGCCAGTTCACCTGACTTACTGAGCAGTTTCTCTTTCTTCTTGACTATTGTGTATGACCATTGTCTGCCTTGTTTTGTTCTTGTTTACAGATTGTTCCTTACTTTGATGCTTTGATTGGACTGCCTTCTGGTTTGTGAACTTTTCCTGCCAACGCTTGCATTTTCTGCCTACTGTTTTGGATATATTTGCTGTGGATTCTAATAAACATCTGCATATGGATTTGGACAAGGCCGAGTCTTGTTACAGCATGCAGCATTTTAGAATAAAAAAATAGAAATTATTCGTAAACAATTTAGCTATGCTAATTGCTAAAATTCTTTACTGTCAGTTAATGGGTGAATGTTAGCATCCTTATCCAGCACCTACTATAACTACTTCACTTACTATAACTATTAATCTTACCTATTTCCTGTTTTCTTCCTTACCTAAGGATTTAGCTAATAAAGTTTAAGCTAATAGCTAATCAGCTAATAGCATGTAACAAGACAACTTTTGCCATTCATAACTTTATTAATAACTTCTAAACGTTTATTATATTTCAAGGGATTTTGGGATTTTCAAATTGGTATAAAATTGACATTGCAGTTCACTTAACTGCTTTATTATGACATATTTCCAGTGGTGTGCATGTGTAGACTGCCATGCAAAGGCAAAATACCGTAACTTCGAAAATAATTCATTGATGTTTTTCCGGACATTCAAAATATCCTTTATCCTTTATCCTTTATCGGAGAAACCAAGGCAGAACACCATATAACACACAATTTTCGATTCTTTCTCTTTGTTTGGAATGGCTAAGTTGTTTAACTGCACATCAAATTGAAGTTACGGAGTTATACAAGGATCTGCCTTTATTTTACTGACTATTCAGGACTGCCATGTGCCATGCGCTTCGACTCATAAATGTTCATACATGTATCTGATCTGTCACTGAAGCACTTTATTAGACAAACAAATTAGATTGCGATCTACCAAACACACCTTATCTCTAACACCTTGGCAGCAATACATAATTGTAAATAACCAGAACTAATTAAATCCATGTTCTTGCTTTTCTTGCAACTTGATAAAATCAGTCCATTAATACATTACTGAACATAGCAAACAAATTTGTTGCAAAAAAGGTATCCAGTCGCATTTAACGCTTAGTCTGCACCAACACCCCACACACAAATTCATACAAAGTTCTCAATACAGAAATGAGATTCATTTATACTTAGCCGTGAAGTTATAGTTCATTGCCATATATTTTCAACTATATTATTATTATTATTATTATTATTATTATTTTATATACAATTTTCACCAATTTCTTCCATGTGTTAATGAGATTTTTGAAAGTTATTATATTTAATAATATAGATTAATTCAGGCCTGCTGAAATGTACATGGAATTATATACTTGCATCTGGAAGTTTGTGTTAATAAACAATCTTAAAAAATTATATTTTATTAAAGAAATGTTCCAAACAAATGTTTGGGTATGTTGTATTTTAATAAAATGTAGGTGGAAATAAAACTGTAGCGACATGCTAGCCATAAAATAATGTTCCAACAACAAACTGGACACTTTGATGTTCCTGGAACGTTCCAAGTAAACATTCATAAAACATAATATTTTGAATGAAAATTAGGTTGCAAGAACATTGCAGGAACGTTATGTAAACTGTAATATAACATTCTAGCAGCTTTAGGCAAACTGGACATTTTCATTTGTATTTTACTGGATATCAACTTGGAATGTTATTTTTTTTTATGAAATTTAGGTTACAAGAATGTTGCAGGAACATTATGCTAACCCTAAAATAATGTTCTAGGAATGTTAAGCAAACAGGACATTTTAACGTTCTTGGAACGTTCATAATTTATGTTCATAGAACGTTATTTTGTTTTAAAAAATTTAGATTGCAAGAACACTGCAGGAACATTATGCTAACTGTAAAATAACATTCATGTTAAGTTGACATTTCCATGTTTTTGGAACATTCCAAATAATATTTCCAAGAACCAAACTAGAACATTGGGAAAATGTTCTCACAACATAAATTTGTAAGCTGTGTGGGCTGCAGATGTTTCTCATTAAGATAAAGTGGCCCTGCTTATTGCATTCTTCCTCTGTGTCTGATTTAAAGCATGCAGAATGCTAAAGCTATTGAGTTGTGACAAACACAAATAACTATAATTTTTACACTTCCAATAAAATGTAAATGAAATACTATATTTATATATTTATTATAATTCACTGATTGAGCTGTGCAAATCCACATTGATAATGAATGTGGTTTTGCGCAGCTTGTCAGGGTCATTTAAAATGAATCATGCAGCATTTACTAACATTGCACTCATCAAATTGCTGGTATTTGCACCATTATTTAACTCCCCAAAAAGGAAAGTCTTCAAACAGGTAGTAGTAAGTGCTCCTTTTTGCAGACTGCACTGGTCATTATGGAAATGATGGCTTTAATATGCACATTTTAATATGCACTTTGTTAGTAAATCACCTGCAGAATTATCCTCTCTGATCGACATTTTTTTGGTAATTGCACTCTAATGATAAATTGCACTGTTAATCTTAAATGTTGTAAATGCCCTGAATGTTGTAAATGTGAATGGTGCTGACTGCCAGTATAAAAGTGTTTTTACATATACGTTATATATTTTTTTGTCATGAAAGTCATCCAGAGCTTCCCAGTAAGAGAAATCACTGTTCTCACGGGCGACCTCAATGCCAAGAAGGATACGAAGGGGTAATGGGACAGCAGGGTCTAGGTGAGGTGAATGACAACGGAGAGAGAAATGCCAACCTATGTAAAACAAGCAAACTGGGTATAGGTGGAATTATCTTCACTCACCGAAACACAAGGTAACCTTGTTATCGCCAGACATGTTTACCCAAAACCAGATAAATCATGTGTGCATCATGAGGAAGTTCTGGAGATCTGCAAGATGTACATGACAGGAGAGGAGCAGATGTTGCTTTGCACCATCGCTTCTTGGTGGCTTACCTAAAGCTCAAGCTAAAGAAGACATGGACAGGACAGACAGGACAATGCCAGACCAAAAGGACAGTGAAAGACAAGGAAGATAAAACCATGAAAGGTGAAGAAAAGCAGAAAAGAAGGTGCAAAGAACATTTTGAAGAGCTTCTGAACAGACCAGCTCCCCCGAGAAGAACAGGATCACTGGAGAATCTGTGGATGTCACGGACAGCCACCAGTACTGAGCTTGGAGAAGCAAGAGTGTCGGTCTACTGCCTGTGTGTCCAGGATAACAGTTCTGTCTTGACAATGTTGAGTTGAAAGTGATGGTCCTTCAGCCAGCAAGAAATGTCTGTTAGGCAAGCTGAGATGCTAAGCTATCGTCGGGACATCAGGATGGAATGATAGGTTGAATTGAGTGTTTTCAGCATAACAGTGATATGAAATGCCATGTGTCTGATGACAGAACCTAGTGATGGCATGTATACAGAGAAGAGAAATAGTTCAAGAACTGTAACCTAAGGGACCCAGTAAGTTAGATGTTGTGAACACAACCCCTTCAAGTGTTTTTGCAATGAAAGGAAGAAGAGAAACCAGTTCTGTAGTTCTTTAAAAGAGATGGATTAAGGGTGGCTTAAGTAGTTGGGAGCCAGTCTAAATGCCGAGGGAAAATCATCAGTGTGATGGGATGTGTTAATGATGTGAGCAGACCTCCCAACCTTAGAAAAGTTTTTAAATACCACCAGGGGACTTCATTAAATATACTAGGGCCGGTCGATATATCAATATGGATTAGTCATTATTTTGGTTTAAAATTGCATCTCATTACAAGTTTCAATATGCTACTATGCTGCTTTTTCAAATGTTCCTAAGTGGGAGGAGAACGTAGACTCACAGACACACAAAATAAGAGCCAGTATGGAGAAAAAATAAAGTTCTTATTTAAGTTAAAATTATTTAAATGCAAAACCCTAATCCTAAAGTGAAAAAAAGACTGAACTTTTTTCTTTTTCTGTTGCTTAGTTACGAGGGTTTTGCTTAGTTTAGCGTGACAAATTGTACCAGTGTACTTTGAGGTCAAAAAATTTTATTGTTTTAAAGAGCATGCAAGAGTTAGACGAATTGTTAATTTTGTTACGATAATATGTCTTTTAGCAGTGGAGACATTTGCAGAGAAGGAAGAGAGGAGTGACTGATACACTTTAGGGTCAATGGAATTTTTGGATTTCAGCACTTTAGACAGACAAAGGGCAGAATGGGTGGTACGAGCTTGCCAGATAGTGTCTAAACAAGATGTAAACGCCATTTCACAATGAGCATAATGTGAAAAGGTAAAGCAAATCACTGACAAAGACCAAAGCAAAACGTACATTACGTATGTACATTAATGTGTATGCCATTACTTCCTTACCAGGACGAACTTCAGACAAACACTGCTTTCATACCTACCCCAAAACGACTGAACGGCTTCTGCTAACTTATTCCTGCATGCTAAGTGGGGCTGACCAGCAATGCATTTTTCCTGAGATCTGTATCTCGTATATGGATTTAAAATCTTCTGCTGTTCAATATACAGCATTACTCTTCCAAGTTCTAAGCCAGGAAACTTACAAACTTACAATATATAATGTTTACAATACAACAGTAGCATCCATGATAAAAAAAAATGTTTTTGCTTAAAACTCACTTTAAGCCATCAATGAGGGCTTGTAATAGTGTAATAGTGAGGAGGAAGTGATCTGAGATGTGCAGTAGAGCAACCAGTATATGATCAGAGAAGCACTGTGGTGTGTAAATAAAGTCCAGTTGTTTGCCTGATTTGTGAGTAGCCCTAGTTATGTATACATACATCATCTTTGTTGTCATCCTGTATTATTTTTTATTCTCATACCGTCATCCAATGTTGTATTTAGTTGCTATTGTTATTTTTGCTTACACCTGCAATAAAACAAAGCTGAGTGAGGCCCTGAGTGAGATGTCAACAGTCCACCATTGTTTTTTTGCGTAGTAAGAATGTTTGTTAAGCGACTGAGGTGTTTTTTTAAATTTAATAATTTACATAGCAGTCATCATTTATTCTCTTTGTTTTTGAAGGGAATGCACCCTTCAGCCTTTTTTGAATCTTTGCAAATTGCCTTTCCTATTAATGTGCTAGTTAGCAAGTTTTGCAGCTAAATGCAGCTAAAGTTGACAGTCTTATGAGGAAGGTTGGTCTTACCACGGAAGAGAGGACCAGTGTGAGCAGAGCTCATTAGCATTTAAAAGGACATGATCCGAAATTGTTTTTTGACAAGGTAAAACGGGGTGTCAGTTTACATAAGCATTGAGAAAATTTTAACTAAAGTAAGTTGCTGACTTTTCATTAGGACCCAGAAAAGCCATATCAACTTGTCCCCTGTAATAGGTTGGTCAGCCCCCTAAAATTCAAATGATGGTAATGGTAAGTGAGATGGCAAAGTATAAAAGTACACACGTCTAGGTTAGTTGAGAATGATAATTGTCAATTATATTAGCAGGGCTCCACAGCAAACAACTTCCAAAGGGAAAACCGATGGAGGAATGGCTGTAGTATTCAAAGCAGAGAAGGAAGGAACAGATGACCACAAGTGGCTGGTGCTCCCTGGCAGAATCCCAGTGAGTGAAGTTAGGGTAGGATAGGAAAACCACACTGAAAAACAAGGCAGGGAATGCCATCTGGTTCCTATATCCAAAGCATATCGTAATTACTTTTCAACAAAAAAGCTTTAATGACAGCTGCATGTGTGTGTCTCTTGGAACGTCAAGGGGGGAGGGGTGTCTTTGCAGCATTGGTCATGTCATAAAAGACCTTGGGGGATCTGCATGTAGTCAGGCAAAAGTAAATTTTCTGGGTCACCTTGTAATTAAGGTGGTGTGACCAAGGAGGACTGCAAACACTAATGAAGCAAGTCATTCTATGGCAGGAAGGGCCACTGACTTCTGGACGTCACCTCTCAGCATGATTCATCCTCCTGTGGTCCTCACATTTATGGAGTGGCTTTAACAGATTTGTAAAAAGGCCCATTAAAATCACAGACAAAACGTTGCTAACACTTTTAATATGAGTAGTACTTTTCAGTATTAAAGCTTAAAACATAATTGCTCATTTGTTTCCAAACTTGGCCCACATTAATATGTGAACAGATTATAGGCAATGATAAACATCTTTATTGAATTCAATAATGCAACATGCACAAGCACTTTGGGCCAGTCTTTGGGTCTAGGTCTTTTTTTTTGTCAAACTCATATACGCTGTGACAAGTAAAACAGCTTGAGTCAGCAGGCAGACTCATTGTTATTCAAATGAAGGAACATTTGATCATTATGCATACAATTTCTGAAAGATCTAGAGGGCCTTTTCCCAGAAATCTCTGCTGTATGTTTCTGTATCCTGGGAGAACAAAATGCAATCAAATGTAAAAGTATGATTCATAAAAGTATGATTCATAAAGAGCTCAAAAGACAGATAAAAGGCCATGCAAAGTGTATTTAGTCATTTACTGAATTAAAAAAAAAGTGGCGTACATGTACCTCATTGACAAAATATTTTCTTCTTTTTTTAACTCAGATTATCAATGAATATATTTAAATTTGATTTTAGGAGGAACAGATAATCTATTCTTCACTGACAGTTAGCAAACACACTAATTCAGGAATGAAACAAGATCATGACTTATACTCAACTAATACTCAACCATTCACTCAAACATGATAATTCAATCAGTAATGTGTCAATTTTGTCTGTTACTTGAACTAATCTCTCTTGTTGTTGGTAGAGGAAAAAATAGCAGTAACTGGTGATATATACTTTGTATAAAATGTAACAATGCATCATTTTCTTCAACTGCTGTATAAAAGCAACATCACCCTACCAATCGTGTTGTTTTCCTGAATATCACTAGGGTTGATATTCTCACTCCCAACTCGTCATGTTGCTGCTTGGTCAGGACCCTTTAGCTCCATTTTTCAATGTGCAGGTCCTCCATTGCTTTAAATAAGAAACCCTTGAATCAATATGTAAACGCAATGTAAACAGCCACAACAGTTTTATTTATATACATTATTTACACATTTATGAGCACTTAACCCAACTCCTTCCTGAAACCTACCATTTATCAATAAAACACAAGATATAACTACCAACGTAATTAATTAAAAAGTATTAAACGTGACATATTATGCCCCTTTTACAAAGTGTAATACAAGTCTCTGGTGTCCCCAGAATGTGTCTGTGAAGTTTGTATCCTACAGATCATTTATCTAATTTTGAAAATGCCTATTTTGAGTGGAGGCAGAAACACTTCAAATAGATTTTGGTGCCAGTTTTTTTTAAATGCAAATGAGCTGTTGCTCCACGCACGCTTTCCAGAGTAGAGCTGCAACATTACAGCTAGTACCTGCTAAAAACATAAATTTTGGTTCTAATGATCATGTTTATCACATTGACATCATGCATTTTAAACCATATTAGTTTAAACTTCTGATATATGGTTTTCTGAGTAGAAATATCTGAAGGACACAGACAGAAAACGGCTGTCAAAGCATGTGAATGCTAAACTAAATTCTCATTCACACACAAATTTACAAGTTCACACAAGTTACAGTTGGTTATGTCTGTGAAGATATACAGCTGGGAAAGAAATCACATTTATTTTAGATCTGTGTGGCAGCAGCAATAAACTGTAAATAAATCTGTAAATCTACTGCTCTTGTCTCTTCTGAGGCTCTGTTAGCCTGTTTTGCTTAAATATTTGCCATGGCATTAGAACTGCTACACAGCTGTAGCTTGCAAAATCAAAATGAAGGTGTAGCAGGTGGAAATTTACAGATTAAGAGATGGCAATATTAGAATGAGATCCCTTTGCAACATCATTAGGGGAGCGAGATCAGATGTGCTCATTTTTTCAGAACATTGCATACTAAAACAAAGAAACTGGGTTACTCTTTTTCACGTTTTCTTCGTTGGTAGATGCATTGGGGACCTGATTATTATCTCAGAAGCTGGGCTTTGTTAAATAGTGTGGTCATGTTTTTTTCCCCATTCAGAACTGACAGAGTGACATGTCTTGGGTATACTATAGATATTCTATAAAGAGATGGGATAGGGTGTCCGACTTTAGATTCGATAGGAGATAGAAAAGTTAAAGCATGTAAAGACCAATGCCCATCTCTTCATTTTCTTTGCCTCTTTCGGATACTGCAGATTCTTGTGTTCAGTGAGAACTGTGAAAGAGTGAACAGTCAATGCCTCCATTTCTCCAGCACTAGCTTGATGGCAAGCAACTCCCTGTTGCCAATATCTTAATTCCATTCTGCCAGGCTCAGCTTGCAGGAAAAGGAGGCGTGGATGGAGTCTGGGTGGCACCCTCTGCTGCTGCGACAACACTGCTCCAACTCCTGTTGTGGAAGCATCCACTTTCACAACAAAGAGTTTCTCAGGAGCAGGATGCACTAGAATGGGAGCAGAGGTAATAGCATCCTTTAATACCTGAAATGCTTGGCCTCAAGGCTCCAGGACAGAGACTGTACTGTTACCTAAATGAAACAGTGGTGGAAATTGGAGAATCCTAGGAAACGTTAGAGTTTGAGACAGTAGTGGGTTTGGGCCAGGAGGTAATAGTATTGACCGTCCTCTCGTCCATCTGGATACCATTGCTGTCAATGCATATTCGGAAACAGACATGGTACGTTTGGCCTGGCAAAAATGTCCAGAAGAAGTCATGTAGTCATGTATAGTCTGTATGGTGAGACCCATCTGTCCCCAGATGGATTCTGCACTTTGCAGTGCCGGTCCTGTTAGCATAAAAAATTACATAGGCAATCTTATCTTCGTGTAAATGAGCACTGACAAACTGATAAGCTGTGGCATGTGCTTTATGCTGGGTGAGGTTATTGAACCAGGGGTGGGGCTGCTTGAAATTAAAATCGCTGGGATTGGGTGGTGATTGAGCCTGGCCACTCTGTGACAATTATTATATTATAATAAATAATATAATACCTGAAATTATTGTGGTAATTTTTTAGGCCATATCACCCATCCCTATTACATACATGTGCAAACCATTAAATTAAGATAAACAACCAAAAACAACGGAGGACCCTCACATCGAAAAATGCATTGCCAAGCGTTCCTGACCAAGCTGCAATATGAAACAAGTTAAGAGTGAGAATGTGTATTTGTAACTGTAAACTGTAAAAACAATGGTATTTCTTGGAATGCCTTTACTACTTTCTTCAGTTACTCGTTTTTTGCTAGTTTCTTGCTAAATGAAAATTCCACAATAATTTGATATAGTTTGTTGCAAAATAAACTACAATTATTTGTGGTGGATTATATGTGGCCTATTTAGTTTCCAGAGCAGATTCAAGCTATGAAATATTTAACTTCTTAGGTCCTCATATGAAATTTAATAAACAAAAGGCAAGTTAAAAAAAATGCTGTTTGTCAGCAGGCAAGGATAAAAAACAGACACATACTTGATACACTCACTTGCAGATATTTGACTTTTTTTTAGCAATTCTTGAATGCCTCATTAGTTTCCACTGAGCATCCTGACTGTTGTATACTGACGGTAGTAAACAAACATAATCAGTGCTTCAGAGCAAATTATTAGCTTTTCCCATACATACAGTATACAGTACTTTTGTCAGTTCCTGTGTGTTCATACCCTGTCTGTCTCACTGACATGCTAATTAGCCACAAGTTTAGCAGGTGTCAAAGAGCATCAAAGAGCAGCTGCATAATGTTTTTTTAACAGATGCACTAAATTATGCATGTGACCAAATGTGTGGCTTTTACTCTTAAGCACATTGTATAATATTTGACTTCTTTAAAAGACTTCCTTTATATTGATATAATAAAAACATTATTTGTTAGTGTACTTGTGTAGCTCATTTTGCTAGTATTTTACATGTTAAATGACTGTTGGTATTTAGCTAAAGGGACAACGAAAGAAGCAATGCTTCCTTATCCTTCAACAGCATTGTTCATAACATGGACCAGTAAAGATATAACGGGCCCTAAAATGACACTTGACACTTAAAATATACTTTTCCATTGACTTGCTGCATATTTGGGTAACCGAAAGGAAAATGGTTTTACATGTAATTTCCAGTCTAGCACAACTGAACACATTCATGCTTTGCGACATCATTGTGGTTAGGTGAGTATGTAAACCATTTCAAACATCACACTCTATTTCCTTCCAGCAAAAAGCAACATTTTCTGTGTGACAACCCTAAAGCTGCTCAGCCAAAAGAACAGAATTGAACAGAAAAGGGATAATTGTGGCACCAAGCTACTACACTCCTCTAAACTCATTTCCTGTTTGTTCACTATTTAAGACCATCCACTGCTCATTGTGAAGTATTGCCAGTTCTAAGTGTTATTCTAATGTTATTCCTAGATGCTACCCGGTGTATGATTCTGCTTGATTTTCTTGACTCAAGGAATTTGTCTGGAGACCTGATTTGGACTATTTTGTGTGTTTCTTGTCTCTTAGATTGCCTCTGCACCTGCCGACAGATTGAACTGCTTCATTGGTTCATCTCTCTGCCTGTTTCCCAACTTCTGTGTAAGATAGTTATCTCAGTAACACTTTATTTTGATGGTCCCTTTTTGAAAACTGTGTTGACACTAAATAATGCTGCAACTACATGTCAATGAACTCTCACTAGAGTACAATGATGTCAGATGATATTAGGGAGTTATGATGATTTTAACTTTAGAATTTTGATCAGTAAATGAACAGTATTCTAAAGTGTTACCTAGTCTACTAATACTCTGCTAACACTCTAATGAGAGTTAGTAGAAATATAGGTTCAATGTTACACAGAATAAAAAGGGTCCATCAGAATAAAGTGAAATCGTTATCTCTAATAAACTTCCGCATTTGTATCCTCAGAGTTTTCATTACAGGATACTTCACCTCCCGTGGATCCTGTAGAAGTGCTAATCTGCAAACTGCTTTCTCATAACAGAGTAACATGCTAAGGAGCTACCAAGAGCAGCTAACCAAGCTCCAATCTGTCATCCAGCACCTGAAGCAGGTACATCCAATCTCTTCCACCGCCCACTCTGAAAGCTGTAAGCCTCACTCTTCCTGACAATATTTGATGGTATGGCTGAACAATGCAAGGGTTTCATTTGTCAAGTCAAGACCTATTTTAATTATGAAGGGGAAAAGTTTGAGTCAGAGGAAAAGAAGTGTACATTCTTAATGACACTGTTGACGGCAGAGCTATCGGTTGGGTTTCAGCAATCTGATGTTCTGTGGGTTATTTCCTTCAACAAATCTGTGAAGTTTTTGAATGTTTCAACACAAATCAATAGCATGTTTAGGCACCACATAACCCATGCAATTGATTGGGGCTCCACGTGTTTTTTTTTTTTTTTTTTTGGACTGGTGAGTAATTGGGTCAATACAAGATTAATGATAAGCTTCAGGACAAACAATACTGTTATTGATATGTGTGTTGTTTTATATGCATACTTCTGTGTTAATGGCGAATTAGAAGCTGTTCTTTTAAATTGATTGCAAGCTGATAATGCATGGTTTGGCATAACATGCAGCAGCATGCTCTTGGTCTCTGTGCGGCACCAAAAAAAAACAAAAACAATTTTACAAATAGTACAAGTTGGATTGAATCTTGATCATGTATATAACAGAGATATTTTTTTTCTCTAAAACAGAGAGGGACACAACTGTTTCCTGAGAAATTCGATGTTTTAATTTTCTTAAATAAAAATCGAGATGCTAGAATTCTCCATTACATTCTGTTGGGCTCCAATGCACATGATGTTCAAAAATATTGCTATGGTGTGCTAAGTATCTTTCTCTTTCATTTTGAAGGGCCTTTTTATTTTGTGATTTTACACACAAACACACACACACACACACACACATATTAATATTACATATAATGTGCTTAATGTGGCTTCTGTTTGCTTGAGGGCATTTGTTACTCCAGAAATAAAATAACTTGAAATTTTCAACGTCTTCATTTTTCATCTTCATCAACATTTTTGCACCAAATTATAGCGACTTATCACACAATATATGTACATGACCTCAATAATTTTTGGTGATGCCATATTGACCATTATATTTACATAAAAATAACATGAAAAAAATAAGATTCCCATCCAACCCTGCAATCCACCAATCACCTATATTGATGACATCCTTGTATTCTCAAAGACAGAGACAGAATATATCAACCATGTCAGAAAAGTACTATCCTGTTCATTTGAACATCAGTTCTACATCAATGCAGAAAAGTAAGTTTCATGTGAGTCAAACTTACTCAAGGTGAGTAAATTACATCCATGTGTCGTCTTTTCTAGGAAACTAACCTCCGCTGAGCAAAATTTAACAAGAGATCATTCACATGCTAATTGTAAAGTATTGCCAGTTGATCTGCCTTACCAAGCGTTATTCTCCTGTTCTTCTTGATTATGCTACCCTGTGTATGATTCTGCTTGATTTTCTGACTCATTTGCTTATTACCCTTTGTTTTGATGCCTGATTTGGACTGATGCATGTTTTTAGACCCATTGCCTGCATTATTGTTCTTGTCTTTTGGATAACCTTATACCTGCAGACAAATTGGACTGCTTCACTGGTTTTGACTCTCTGCCTGTTTCCTAACTTCTATGTAAGATAGTTATCGCTAATAAACTTCCACATATGGATTCTAACCCAACCTCAGCATCTTCATTACAGTAATGACTAATTCTGTAACAATCTTCATAAAACTTCTTTTAATCACATTATTCCGTTTTTATTCTTTATAGAAGTAACATGTTAAATAAAACGTTTTTGAAGAATGTGTTAATATGTGACCCTGGACCACAAAACCAGTTATAAGTAGCATACTCGTAGCAATAAACAATACATTACATGGGTTAAAATTATTTGACATTTATTTTATGCCAAAAAACCATTAAGATAATCCTAAAGATTATGTTCCGTGAAGATATTTTGTCATTTTTCTTATCAGTACATATAAAAAGTTATTAGTATTATGGATTGCTAAGAACTTTTTGGATAACTTTTAGTGATTTTCTGAACATTTTGCACCCTTAGATTTTTAAATAGTTGTATCTTGAACAAATATTGGTATATCGTAACAAACCACAAATCAATAGACATCTTATTCATTCAGATGTGTACAACATATAAATCACAATAAAACCTAATAAACAAAACACTTTTGAATAGTTTTATGGTCAAGCTTCACATAACATAACTTATTTATTACATATTTATTTACTTATTTATTTACGCACATGCATGATGCCCTAGGCAATCATTTTTATAGGTGCATGGGCCTCCATCTCCAGGATACTTCTTTTTGGCCCTAAATATTTCATTGCCATATGGACACTAGTACAAATAATGGTTGGCAACTCCTGTTATAAATTGGACATGTCATTCCTCTAAAACTAGTTCCAACTGGCATATTCATATATATAGTTTTAAATATGACTGTTTTTCCAATCTCTTTTAACCTTTTAGGTGGGTTGTTATTCTTAGAATTTCCTGAATAATAAGCTGTCATTACACTGCAAAACTATGACAACCAATTAAATGGAACCATAAGCACTCAAATGACCTGTAAATGGAAAAAGGCCACTGAAAACCACATACATCCCTATTGTTCATTGGCAAATAATATTCATTATTCACATTACAGTTCATTTATGTAGACAGACAGTTTTGGTCAGGATTCAAGAGAATTAATTACTTTTCTGATACAGCCCATGTAAAAAATACAGTAAGTCTTTATTCTATCAGACTTAAAAATTATAACATAAAATTCAAAACCTTTGGCTACAACTAGGACAAAGCATCTAACAATAAATTCTCTCTCTCGCTCTCTTTTTCTGCAACATCTGGCAACCTTAAAATCTTTATAGCTTCTGTAGGGTGTCACAGGAATCCATATGAATTGAAAAAAAATTAACTATGTGTAAAACAGTATTTAAAAAAGGGGAAACAATAATGATGTAATTTCCATTCAAATAGACAAGATTGTGTCAGTCTGATTGTGATATACAATATTCTACCTGTTATAATGTTGAATTAGTCATGCACAAAGCACTCAGCTTGTTGCCATGGTACTTACAGGAGGTCCTGTGGAGAAAGCAGAAAATAAGAACAAATAGTTACAATTTATTCAAATTTGTTCCAGGTGAGTTAGTTTGCACATTTATAAAAGACATCAAGCAGCTGTTGCTTATACCCCCCATGTTCCAGCATTTTACTTGCTGAAAATGACCTTCTTTTTGATAAACAGCATCCCTGCAGGGATAGAGAGGGACTTCTGAATACTAATTTCAATGGCACAAAAAGAGAGGAATCATACTTCTGCATCCGTGCAGAAATAAAATCATTAGTAATAAAATCTGTAAAACAGAGCTTCCCAATAGTTTTATAACTGCTTCAGAGAGCAGGTGATTAATTTGTGATCTGGTTTGTGTTAGTTCTGACACATTCAACCCTACAGTGTTGACCAAAGTCCCAACTGCAATATTATTCTGTACTGAATAAAAAAAAAATGTCCAAGGTTTGGTTCCACATGGGTGGTACCTCTGACAACACTAAATCCTCTGTTGATGAATCAGTGCTTTTACTGACCAAAGTCCTAAGATTCTGTTACACTTTAGTTTGATAGTCTACTTTAGACTTTCTATTAACTTTGCATGTGAATTAATTCTTATTAATTTGCAACTACATGTCTAATGACTTGCTAGTTGACTTGTAGTTGTAAAGTTACTTTCTGTTAGTAGAATGTCTAAAGTGGACCCCCCCCACAGCTGAGTAGTTAAGTTTCACCTCAACAATAGTCTCAATATTTATAGAAATATAATATAGCAATAGTTTCAGTATTTTGCAGAGGGCAGGCTTTAAGTATAACTGATTTGAAGTTATGGTGCTGCTCATAACATTATCTAGAGGAACACGGCTACTTTATACAGGCCACCAGGGCCTGTTAGTACTGGCTGCAGATAAAGTACATATCGTTGGTGATTGTAATATCCATGTTGGTAATAAAATAGGTGCATAATAGATATGCCTCATATAACAGCATTCATAGACATTCTGAACTCTATTGGGGTTAGGCAACACATGTCAGGATCTATTCATTGTCGAAATCAAACTCTAGATTTAATACTGTCACATGGAATTGATGTTAACAATGTTCAAATTCTGCAGCAAAGTGATTATATTTCAGATCATTTTCTAGTCTTGTGTAAATCTGTAAATGATGCATCTTGTTACAACTGCCATCACTTCTACCACAAAAGACTTTGTGAGTAATCTTCCTGATTATTCAAAATTCCTTACATCCAATAGCGCAAAAAATATTGATGATGTAACAGAGACTATGTACTCTCTCTTTTCTAGCACTCAGCTACACTATCACATGCACTATAGATCCCTTTGAGGATCAATTATACTCATTGTCTATAATAGGAGAAAAAAAATTGTATAAACTTGTTAAATCATCTAAATCAACAACATGTATGTTAGACCCTATTCCATCTAAACTATTAAAAAAAGCTACTTCCAGAAGTCATAGATCCTCTTTTGGCTATTATTAATTCTTCATTGGCTATGTCCATAAAACCTTCAAATTGGCTGTTATTAAGCCTCTCATTAAAAAAAACATGTCTGGACCCTAAAGACGTAGTCAATTGAAGACCGATATTAAATCTGCCTTTTCTCAGTACTGTGTTTGACACTATTGACCACAACATTTTTGATTAGACTAGAAAACTTTGTTGGCATTAGTGGAAGTGCTTTAACATGGTTCAAATCATAATTTTCTGACCGTCAGCAGTTCGTAGTAGTAAATGAGGAAGTATCACAAGTGCAATATGTAAAGTTTCAAGGCTCAGGTCATTACACGCTTTACATGTTACCTCTGGGAAACATGGTATTAGCTTTCACTGTTATGCTGATGATACTCAGCACTATATTTCTTTGTGGCCTGGTGAGACACACCAAATTGACAGAATACAGAATACATAGTCAATATAAAAACTGGATGAAAAGTAATTTCTTACTGCTAAATTCTGAAAAAAAAAAAATCTGACCCAAAACCCCACATGTAAAAAAAAACATAGAACACTGTCTAACTCTTGATGGCTGAAGGCCAATTCTTTTTATCAGTTAGGAACCTAGGTGTTCTGTCTGATAGCAATCTTTCCCCTGAAAGCCATGTTTCTATCATCTGTAAAACTGTGTTTTTTCATCTCAAAAACATATCTAAATTGTGCCCTATACTCTCATCATCGTCAAATACAGAAATATTAAATTATGTGTTTATGACCTCCAGGTTGGCCTATTGTAATGCTTTATTTGGTGGTTGTTCTGCACACCTGATAAACAGACTACAGCTTAGTCTGAAGTATGATCATATTAGCCCGGTTCTGTCAACACAGCACTGGCTCCTATCAAACATCAAAATTTTTAACATCTTTTAATTACTTATAAAGCCCTGAATGGCTTAGCTCCTCAAAATCTGAGCTCTTATCACATTATAGTCTACTGCGTTCTTAAGACTCTGGCCATTTGATAATACCTAAAATATCAAAATCGACTCATGGCAGCAGATCCTTTTCCTATTTAGCACCCAAACTCTGGAACAATCTCCCTAACACTGTTTGGGGGGCAGACACATTCTTGTGAATAGCATTTATGTTAATATGTGTCTGTTTCTTCCATATCCAGATCAAATTTTGGATCAGCACCAAAACATAATCATCATCAGAGACCAGAACACAGAAATCAAACACACACATGCATACACACATAATAAGTCCTTTATACAATCTGAGATAGCTGCATTTTGAATTGAATTGGAGTTTTAAGAAGAAAATCAAATACACCTAGGATTGCTTCGAGTGAGTAAATATGAGGTCATTTAAATTTTGGGGTGAACTACATAAGTGCTCGTTTCGTCTGTCCAGAGGAGGACTGGCCGCTCAACTGAGCCAAGTTTTTTTTGGGGGGTTTTGGTTCCATCCTGCTGTCGTCCTCTGGCTTGCTTAGTTGGGGACACATAATTTCTACCAATTATCGATGATTTGATTACACAGATCCTATTTAAACTAAACTGTCAATTCATTGTTTTGATACTGTTTAGTGCTTTCACACAATCTGTATTGTTAAAAGTGCTATATATAAAGTTGATTGATTAATTTACTTACAGTAAATTATGAGTATTTAACAAAAACCTTACTGAAGGCACACAGTGTAGTTAGGGAATGAAAGCTGAATTATTATTTACAGCTAGCTTTTGCATCTGTCCTGGATGACACGCAGCAGCATGAATGGTATTATCTAAAATATTAAATAAAATGTTTTATGGGAGAGCTGGCACATCAACGACAGAGAGACAAAGAAACTGACTGAAAGATACCCAGCGTGCCCGGACAGACAAAAAAAAATCTTAATTTATGCTATTCTACTCTCTAGCCTGTTATGTTCATTTTGCACAGCACACTGTAAAAATGGACTGAGCTATCTACTTAAATATATGTATATACATGGTAAGAATATTGTACAATATTTTTGAGTAGTTTTTTAGTTCTTGTTATTTTTAATGAATAAATCACATAAAATCTATAACACAATGAATGTAACATAATTAGTGAAATGTGCTAGTTGATTTAAAATTTACTAATATTCTGAGATTCCTGTAGGAATTACATAACTTTACAGTCTTCACATCACTTCACGGAGGAGAGGAAGCCCACTCTCCCGATGAGCCCACTCTCCTGTATGTCAGTTTTGGTATATTATAAGAAAAAGAGATTGCATTAGCATCCCCTATTGTTGGCCATCAACGTAATTTAATCTTTTTTTTCTTTGATGAACCAGCCAGGCAGATTTAGCTAAAAGTCACAGTCACATTTTTTAAAATGACTGTTAACTGTTAACTTTTTTCTTGCTTTTTAAACTACAAATTAGTTTTAAAGTAAATAATAGTCAAATGAGACTGTAAATGAAAGCAATGTTTTAATTCCAGATGTAAATTTGTGTAAATGCTGTGTGTGCATAAAATACAACAGACAAGCTGCGTCTCTCGCTTTTAAAACAGTACAAAGTTTATTTGAAACAGAAATGTAAGTGATAAGGCATTGATAATAATGAACAATGTTTCTTGAGCAGCATATCAGAATGATTTCTAAAAGATTGTGAGACACAGAATGGGGTAATGAAAATTCAGCTTAGCATAGAAAACTGTTGTGTTAAATTGTAATAACAATTCACAATATCCGTATTTTTACTTCATTTTAATAAAAGATTATGAGCCTTGATGAGCAAAAGAAAACCTTTTCAAAGATGTAAAAACTTTCTGACCCCAAACATTGGAATGATGGTTTAAATTACAGTTATTATTTTCCATACACTTGTGGCATGTGTAGTCCATTCTAATGAGACGGCCTGTTCCCCGAATATTGAGAACAAATAATATATTTACTAAGGGAACACATCAAACACCTGGGAGCATTAGTGGTAGTGTGCCAATTTCTGTTTATTGATAGGTGAAGTGTTTCATGTGATTGAGCACCTGCTTGAAGTTTTTTGGATGTGTGCATATTACACCTTCTTTTGATTTAAACCAAATATATATATATATTTATATACTCCTTATATATGCTATGCTTCTCCTTCCCATCACCTCCACCTCTGTCCTCTGTCACTTCAGCTCCACTGTGGCCTTCCAGTTCCCAGTCTCCGCAACGGTTGCCGATGCCATCTGCTATGCCTTGCCACCACCATAAGCCGTCATCATGGCGGTGGTCTGTGTCCTGCCTAGCTCCTTCTGCTCCAAGTCCTCCTGTCTCTTCCCTGGCTCCTCCTCTATCTGATCCACCCTGAACTCTGTCTGTTGTCTTCCTCCATCTCTCCCCTCCACCTCCACCTCTCTCTCTCTCTCTCTCTCTCTCTCTCTCTCTCTCAGCGAGGTCTCTCTCTCCAGAAGAAGGGGTGAACTGTCACGCTCCTGGACTGTTTGTGTTTTTATTCCCGATGTGCTCAATGTGTGTGTGACTTACTTTCTTACTGTCTCATGTTGATCCTAACTTTAAAATCTTATCTTATCTGTTATGTAACCATGGTAAATTCAGTTAGGACTACATTTAGAACAAAAGTTATTACAGGAGAACATTTGCAAGTGCATTGTCTTATCTCAACTAGAAATACGAAAGTTATATTACAGAAACCTCTTAACTTGACAAAAATCCTAAAACTGTCTTAACTTTAGGACAACCCAACAGCTTTCTAACTTCAAAATGAAATGGAAAATAAACACAATTGCACTGTCAAACAATGGTTTTATATAATTTTTTTTTGAAAATGAAGAATGAAGTTGTTTAATGGTAGGAAGACTCTTAGGTGACCCTGAAGATGTGTTAAATTTTGATGACAAAACACTTATGAGTACACACTGCCACACAGCTTATTACAGTTAGCACATGAACTGTGCGACCAACAAAAGTGTCACAGAGCATTACAAGTTATAGTGAAAGTGACAAACGGTCCATTCACTCCAAGCATGATAAAGATATATTTCCAAATTTTTCTATTGAAAAATAGTAGAGTTCACAGCCATGATAAAAATACAGAGAAGCAATATAAGTAGAAACACTTTCAAAACTTTTTTTTCAAGCTGATAAACAATACAAACATTGACAGCCAATCAGAATCTATGTGTGCTTAAAATAAACAGACAATGTTGTCCACTAGTGTGAAGGCTATATAGCTATCTTTACTTATCATTTTGCAGCGTGGAAACTACTGCCAAATGTATCTCGTTAGGTCCTGCACACTGTAGAGAGAGTTTGGTTGGCCTCCGCCTGCATTTGCAGGTGTACTGCCCACAGTGGTGGGCACACAGGCAGGCTCTGGTGATGGAACAAGAAGTAAATACTCTCTTAGTGAAGGAGGCCATTGAGGTGGTTCCTCCTCTCGCGAGAGATTTTGCTTCGTATGATGAAAGTTTCATGGCCTGCTGCACGTGCCTTACACATGTGGAGGAAGCCTGAGTTCCTGTCGCAGGGCCCCGTTAACTGGGAACTACTTGTCGCCACATATTGCTTGCAACGGATGGTTCCCCACTGGTTGGGGAGCGGTCATGAATGGCCGCTTGGGCCCTCAGTCTGTGAAGGGGCCACCATCTCAAGTGGATCATCAACCTGAAGATGCCTGAAGATGCTGGCCATGTTTCTAGAATTGAAACACTTCCTCCCGGACATAAGAGACTAACATGTGTTGGTGCACACCGACAACACATCTGTCGTCTCTTACAGAAACCACCAAGGAGCTCTGCACTCACGCCCCTTGTACAAGCTGGAGCACCAGATCCTTGTGTGGGCCCAGGACAGACTCCTCCCACTGAGAGCCGTCCACATTCGCAAGCATCGCAACATGCAAGCAGATGTACTGTCGAGACAGGTGCCAAGGCCCGGGGAGTGAATGATCCACCCCGAGGCAGAGGTGGACCACCTCATGACACAAGAGAATGCGCAATATCCCCTCTGGTTCTCTCTAGTTCATCCAGCTCTACTGTGGCTGGATGCCATGGCGCTGGTGTGGCAAAGGCTGCGCCTGTACGCCTTCCCCCGATCGCTCTGCTTCCCGGAGTTCTGGAGAGAGTGCGCCGGGATGTGGTAAGCCTACTCCTTGCCGGGTATGGTTCTCGGACATGAGGGCCTTCTTAGGGAGATTCCAGTCAGGAGGGACCTCCTCTCACAGGCAGGGGGCACCATTGTGCACCCTCACCCGGAGTTGTGGAGGCTGTGGGTGTGGCCTCTGAGGGGGTACAGCTCATAGCCTCAGGTCTTTCAACCAAGGTTGTAGAGACCATCCTCCAGTCCAGAGCTCCATCCACAAGGAAACTGTTTGCCCTGAAGTGGAAGATTTTCACTTCATGGTGTAGAGACCGCCGGCTCAATCCAATTAACTGTCCCGTTGGCTCAGTTCTGGAGTTCCTGCAGGCGAGATTCGAGTAACCATGGTTCCTTGAAGGAACGAGATGCCGCGTCTGGAGACCACACTTGCAGCATCTGAGGCTGAGGCCGGCAGCATTCCATGTGCTCTTATGCTTCCTGGCTCATGATGTCACCTGCCTATGACATCTCACCATCTTTTGGTCTGATTGCACATATGCTCAGAGTTGTCAGAGAGTGTTCCGCAAAGCGCCAGTTGACGTCTGCCGTTCGAGGAACCATGGTCACATTCGTAACCTGGAGATGTTTGTTTCTTTATTCTGTTTCTCAGTTAGTATCGAGATCAGATTGTGGATCAGCACCAAGAGAGGTCAGGTATGCATCTACTCTAGGTTTATCTGAGAATTTTATGTTTTGTATTGACATTTAACTCTGAGTTGGCTTTTAAATGTTTACGTAATTGTCATGATACAACTTTACCTGACTAATGATAATACATTTTTATATTTGACTTATTCTGAACACACTTTTGAGTAGATTAAGGTGTGATCCAGTGTGTCCACAGTATTGTGGCAGGCCAGAGCATAATTAACACATGGTAAGGGCTATCCATTATGAATCTATTGAATGCTCTGTCGTCATCATTAACACAGTGAAGTTCTTTCAGTATTTTGTGGTTATTTAGTTAGATGTCAGAACATGCCAGTGGGTAGTTCACTTAAGGCATAATAACTACCCTTCACCCTCTGAGAAATGTTGGAACTGCTGAGCAGTGTCGAGGGTTCAGTGGAACAGCCGTCTGAATTCCTAAGCCACACTGGGTCTGCAATGAAAAGTGGTTAGTGTTCCTTTTCAGCCTGATAGTGGCACCTATTGGCCCACCTGGACCTGGTTCCCAGAACTCCCAGAAACCCCTCCTTGGCCGATTCCTCTGAGGTAGGATCTTCTGACTCAGAGACGGGCACCCTTTGCTCCCACGTCCAGACCTCTGGAAACTCCATGTCTGGTCCCTGGCCAAGAGGTAGAGGCTCTAAATGACTAGGTTCTATAGCCTTCGCGTGGAACTGGTGTCCTCTGCATTCTCACCTCAAATGAGTAGATGCACTGAGAGACCCGGTTTTGGTCGGCTTGTTAACTGCTCCAGAGTGTCCATGCAGTAGACCCTGTTGAGCTTCTCCATCCCCTCGGCAGTCAGATGTGACAGAAGATCTAGCTCCAGGCCCTGACTCGATGAATTCTTGAGAACCAATAAAGGGCTGGGAGCCATCTAAAGTACCCTAGATGACTTCATGTGTATATTTACACAGTATCCTCAGAGCCCTGTTTCCCCAACAGTCCTTCTGCCACCTTAAGAAGGTTCAATCACAATTTTCCATATGCACTGAAACACTGTCCATATGAGTATACGTTCTGTTCACTAGAATGTGGAATGTTCCCCAGTGTTCTAGTCTTACTGAGGGGGTAGTGCTTAGCAACAGCAGCTGGCTTCTTGTGGTTGAGCCAGGACCTACGCCAAAATGAGGGGGCTTGGGAGTCTCCCACAGGACACAGCATCCATGGCATTTTAGTAGGGTCCTAATTCATCTGTCATATTCTATGTAACTGACTGAAAGAGAAAGTCTCAGTTACATTTGTAACCCTGTTCACTGATGAAGGGAACAGAGATGTCCGTATGCACTTTAGACATGACATCTCTGTTCCCTCTTTGTTACAGAGTATAAGTGTTACATACATACTCTTTTCAGTCCTTACTTACCAGTCAGTCAATCTGAGTTACATTGGTGACCAATGAATTGGGATCCCTACCAAAGCACCTGGATGCTACACCTTCCAGCGCCCTGTGGGAGCCACCTGTGCCCCTCTTTTCATAAGCTGGGATCACCACAAAAGGCTACACTAATTTATAGGAGTGTATGTGTACAAATGTATGTGTGTGGCGATGTATGTGTAGTTTCAAAATGTTTGTGCAATTTTTTTCTGTATTGTTTGGGATTTGTAGATTGTACACTCAAAACATTTCAGCATTTTTTTAATTTTCTTCCCTTTGCCATTAATTTCCTATCATCTGTCATTTTTGACAAAAGACTATGACTGTGTTTTTTTATGACAATTTAGATTTGTTGAATCATGTCAATCAATCATCATCAATTTTTTTTTGTGTATTCACATACCAAGTGTCATAAAAGTCAAGAGTTTCATACCTTTTCGGTGAAGGTATGATTTGATGTTATCAGACGTCTTCTAAAGTAGATTGATGGGTTTTTTAATACATTTTTTTTTTGTTATAACTGAAATCACTGACTTCTGACAATGAGTTTATGCGGATTCAGACTCTCTTGCGAACTCGCATATGGTCAATGATCAATGAAAAGTCAATGATTTCAGCTATAATTTAAAAAATATTTGAGGGAAATAGCCTTTGCTCCAATCTGTAAGGAGCTAAATCAAAAACCTGTAATGCAATAAGACTAATCTGAGGGATATCCAAAGGAATAAAAAGACTTCAAACAGAGAGTAAACAACACCATCCCTCCCTGTTGTTTTTACATCACCCTCATCACCTCTGCTCTTCCTGCTTCCCCTCCTTCTGCCCAGAAGAGTTGGCTTAAGGTTCATTAAGAATAAGGCATTATATGTCATGTGTCTTGTGAACCTATTGTTCTTCACTTTCATGTTTGGTCTCATTTGAAAGGCCTCAGTGTGATTGGTAAATTGGTCTCAATTTCACAGTAATCACTTATATTATGGAAAAGATTAAGAACTTGGTAGAACTGTGTTCTGTGGAAAAGGGGTGAATCCTCCTTTTGGGTCTCTGAAAGTGTTCCAGCCAGGTGTGATCTTGGAGCACGGGAACCTAAACACCAAAAGCTTTTTACAACTAAATTTGGGATCTCTTTGTTTGGTCTGAGTATATAAGGAAAGTGACAAAACATAAGGTGTGATTCTGTAGCCAGATCGGCCCGTAGTAGTGTGTGTCTTCAAAAGCAAAGAAAAGACAGAACGATGCATTAACCTTTGACCAGGGCCTCTGGATTCCGTTCTTCAGAAAAGGGGACCCTTTGCTGCAAGAAGCACAACATGACTCTAATGGGCAGAGATCTGGATACAGATGCCATATGGTGCCCCATCTCTGAGTCAGAAGATCTCTTATATCAGCTAGCTGGAGGGACCATCTATATCTCTCTATCTCTATGGGTGGGGTCCAGTGTTGGTCCATCCATGACTTTTCTGCCCTCTGGGACCCTAGACAAAGAGAAAATCCTGCTTCAACTCAAGCCAATGTCTGCTTTATTGTCAAATCTTCCACATGTACAGTACATACATACAGAGAATTGAGGAATTGCATTACTCTGTAATATAAAATTAAATATGTATAAAGAAATATACAATTATATACAGATATGGAGAGCAGAAATAAATAAAGGAACTTGGCAGATTGGAGTGCAGATCAGTGCAAATAAAGACTGTAGTGAAAAATTGCTTATCTGTGTAAAATATACTAAATGAGCAGTCTGATGTTTAACTTGGTCCTGATGTATGAAATTGTCTTTCAGTCTCACTTGTCTTGCCTGGAGGCTCCACAGCCTCCTCTCCCTGATGCAGTAGCTGCATTACACTGGGGCAGGATAAGTCACTTTATCTCAGTCTGCCGAAAACTGCTGGGCATGTTTTCAACTGCATCACTGTGAAAATGGTCTGGGACACAGGGACTTTCAGGAACTGAACTTGTCACCATCTTCGCTAACCTCAAGCACATGTGTGTATTTATGTTATCAGCAATTGTTCTGCCATCCGTGTGTACACAGGGTTGCCAGATTGCACATATCTTCAGTAAAACATAGGGCAGAAAGTGCATCTGTACATCTGCAGTCCGTAACTTTTTGTGGTTAAATTATCTTTAATATTTGAGCAAGTACATAACCAGCCATTGTCAAAAGCGATGACCTTTGTGTTTTGCAATGATTCACAGTAATTTACTTTCTAATTTGAGAGATTCAGATAGGTTTCATGAGAAATTCAAGCATGGCTCTGCATCATAACATCATAATCCTTTAAACATAAAGAGAAGTTGTAAGGAGCTAGTAGACTAATCCACATGTGAGGATCCTGCAGGTAGACCATCATTCATAGCTTCACCACAGCAGCTAGAATTATTAAATGTATCATCCTGGCATGACAATTAGATTGTCAGACTGTACTGAAATACACACTATACTGATAGTTAAACAATGCTGTAAACAATAATAATTATTATTTGTATGGTTTAATTTGATATGAGCTAACCAATTGTAGATTTAATCACCACTGGCAGTACGATTTATCGTAATGCTTTTTTCTCTAATTGGTCAAAACAACATGGAAGATTTGTTACTTGTACAGATAACATAATATAAGTGCAGTAAAAATGTTTATTTGGGTCACGTAGTTCAAGATCTGTGATTGCTAAGTACAATATCCACACCAGTGCAGTAGGTCACTTTACTACAAATATTAGATTCCTCCATGCTGAGTCATGTTGCTGCATAACCTATGCAAGGAAGATAATTCTGCAAGCAGATGCAATTCCAGGTTTTCATACAGAGAATGTGACATGGAGGCAAAACTTAGAGACAGCTTTAATGGAGAAACTCCTGACTCCAGGAACATAAGTCCAAAATGGGCCAGAGTCTGACTCAAATCTGAGTCCCAAAGGGTTGAGTCTGGGTCGAAAAGTAGTCCAGTAGTAACACTACCATTTGTCAGTATTTTAATTTGTTTTAATCTTTAAACTAGAAAAGGCAACTTAAAGGTATTGAAATCAAACCTCTATTGCATCTTGCCATTTTGATTTTTGATTAAGGCTTTTACATGCAATAGCAATGCAATAGATGAGCCAAACCAGCATATGTATATTATCTTACGTATTTACCATGATATAAAGCTATAGTAATAATTAATAAAATAATATTTCTTTTTCCATTTGTTTGGACACCATTTTCAAGGCCTAAACACTCTACGGAGTCTACTAAAGCCATAAAATTGAAAAAAAAAAAAAAAAAAAGAAAGTCTCTGAAACATTGTCTTTGATCCTTCTGTTTATGACGCGATTGTTGTTTTTTCGAGCTGGGTACTACTGGCAAATCCTATAACTCATTCTAGACATACGCTAGGGCTTCCTTACTGCAATACACCTTCAACATAAAACTCGCTTTTGCCAGGGATTTACATTAATACTGCCTAAAGCCAGGCTTTTGACACAATTTTTGTGAAGCAAAAACACGTAAAGAGGATTTAATTCAGTATTCAACAAGACAGACTGCAAGATACATTCAGTGAGTGTGTGTGAAATAAACTTGTTGCTTTCTAAGTACTGGACAAGACAAAAGCAAATACTGAATATCATGAGTCAGTGACATTTTCTTAAACATCTCACTGAAATAGGTTGACTCAAAAAGGCTCCACAAATCTTAAACTTTTAAAACTGTACTCTAGACCAGATACAGACTAGATTTTTGTCTGCACCTCTGGAGATTCAGAAGTGAAAATTTAACTATAATAAACCAACCCTTTGAAATGTTAGTTACTAGACACAGAATCCAATGTTAACATGTAAGTGTACTAAAAAGTTTACTCAAGCACTTGCAAATTGTGTTTAAGGGAAAAACATGTAGTAACTACTCCCAAGGATTGTGGACAGCAAATGATTTAACAGTTTAAAACTCACCAGAGTCTCCATTAAGGCCCTCTTTCTTCCCTTTTGATACCATGGACTCCATACAGCAGGCGTAAGAAAACTATTTAAAATGCTGGGCGATATTGAGGTATTTTCAATTTAATTTCCTTTTATGTATCTCTATAACATTCAGAGGTAATGAAATTGTAATGAGAGGAAACAGATTAGGGTAGTACCATAGTATTGGAAGATATTTGTTGTTGGATTCCTTTCCCAGTGATAAGGGAAGTGTTTCCAATGCAAAAGTGGCATAGGAGTGGCACGTGTGAAAAGAGATGAATTTACAGATTTTCACTAGTGTGAACTTGAGTTCAACACTCTTCAAGACTCTCATGCAGACAACTATTTTATGACTTTGCTCATAAGAGTTTTTAATATAAAGGAGTTCTATTTTTTGGTCAACTGTAAAGAGACATTTTACACCAAAAGTGAAATGATTACACTCCTCTATTGAAGGGAAAGTAATTTTTTGTATAATTGAAATGTAGAAGAAGTTCAACACAATTTAGCAATAGTAATAATAACAATAAAAGAAACAAACATGTTTATTATTAGCATGGTTGAATCGGATCATTGAAAGTCAGTAGCAAAGTCACTGGTTAATAAATAGGATTAAATAAATAAATAATTTTTTGTGTTATTTAACATCTAATTATTACAGGTTTCCATCATATTCTCAACATGGGGACAAGAGGAGCTATCAATCATTGCATAGGAAAAACGAATCTATTTTAGTGTGTATTTTTCAGTACATTAAGTATATTTTCTTGTAAATCAAAAAGTAACTGTTACTTGGTAGTTACTTGAAAAAAAGGTAACACTTTTAATTTAATGCTTCTTTTGAGCATTCTGTTGGGTAATAAGTAATGTTGCACCTACATGTCAGCTAACTAACATTAGAGTATTAATAGACCATTAAGTCATATCTACTGTGATGGTCTCCATCAAACATTCTACTGACTATAAGTAATCCCAAAGGAGATGTCAAATCTTATTTTGACCCTAACCCTACCAGTCTACGTTAATACTATAGTAATACTCATTAGTAGGTGCAATGTTACTGGAGTAGCTTTACAGTGTTAAAGAAAACAAAATAAAGTGATACCAAAATAAGTAATAATATGATTACATAAGTTAATGTTTCTCCTAACACTGGAGTCATAAAAATGAAACCAGAGATGAACAGTTCTGGTTTTTCAGATGCGCACAGTAGATTAAAAGCTTGCAGCAAACTTTACAGAAAAGTCTCCAGCAAAAAGTATTACCAAGGAATGTGTTGTGTGGAAATAGTGGTAAGACATTTGAATTATTTGCATTAATAAACTAATGTTTTTGCAAAAATATGAATTTCTCCTGACATGCCATCTCCTCAGATGTGCCTTTAGAGAGAAGTCATTTTTAAAGATTGTAGATAATAAACAATTGAATAATTTAAAAAATTCGGTTTCTGTTTTTAATTGTGTAAGTGGTAACTTTAAGTGTTCTATAGATATATTTATCATGTGTCTTTTCTCAGATTTTTAAAATAATGTAAATAAATTAACTGAGTTTCAGAGATTTGAGTTTGGAATTAATTGAAGATAACTAGTGCAGTAGTACAATGTTGAAGGAGAGCAAGACTGGGTGACCAGTTCTCATAAGTTAAATCAAAAGCAGTAGACTTTTATAATATTAATGGAACATCTTGGTTATGTACGTGAACTCCTCAAACTTCTGATGTAGGGACAACAGACTGGG